>NC_057713.1:28484121-28501087 GCF_004010195.1 Chiloscyllium plagiosum
CTAACGATCCGCATCCATGAACACCAACTAGCCACGAAACGACACGACCAGCTATCCTTAGTAGCCACACACACGGATGACAAGCAACATGAATTCGACTGGGACAACACTACTATTATAGGACAAGCCAAACAGGGAACAGCCAGGGAATTCCTAGAGGCATGGCATCCACAGATTCAATCAATAAGCACATTGATCTGGACCCAATATACCGACCACTGCAACGGACAGCTGGAACTGACAACCCGAAGCGGCAGATTCAAACCACAACAAATGCCGGAGGAAAGATCACAGAAGCGCTTCACAGGAGGCTCCCAAGCACTGAGGATGTCACCGCCTCAGGGGACGAAACGTCTGCAACACAAATTCCCAGCTCGGCGAACATAACCACAACAGCAATTAGGATTGGGCGACCAAGCACTGAGGATGTCACCGCCTCAGGGGACGAAACGTTGCAACACAAATTCCCAGCTCGGCGAACATAACCACAACAGCAATTAGGATTGGGCGATAAATGCTTTCCCGGCCAGGGATCTCCAGGCTGCAGAATTTGGGATATATCATGGCCCAATAATTAGAACTAGGACTCAAGGGAGCCTTCTGGGCTTGGGTTGAGGCAGCTGTGATCAGGCTGGGGACTGAGGATTGACTGAGTGCCTGATGATTCTATCCCTACCTTGGAAACACTGACCACTCATGAACAAATAAATAAAAATTACTCCACATACTTGTGATCACAAACAAAAAGTGAATGAGCCATAATGCTGTGGCGACAAAAGCAAGTCAGAGACTTGAATCTTGCAGCGAGTGATTCAGTTCCTGCCTGTCCACCATCTACAAGGTGTAAGTCAGGAGTGATGATGGAATATTTCCCATTACCTAAATGGATTTGGCTCCAATAACACTCAAAAAAAACCTTTTAGCAGTCACCAAAAGGTTCCTTGGCAGCATGTTCAAAACCTGTGACCTCTTCTAATTAGAAGAACAGAGCAGCAGATGCATGGGAATATCACTAGCTGCAAGTGCCAATCCAAGCCACAAACTATTCTGACTATATCATGGTTCTTTCACTGTGCGTGGATCAAGATCTTGGAACTCCATTCCTACAGTACTGTAGGTAGGCCACATGGATTCCAGTGGTTCAAGAAAATAGTTCACCGCCATCTTCTTAAGGGCAATTAGGCTTGGACAATAAATACTGGCCGAGCCAATGAAAGCAACACTTATGAAGGAATAACAAAAAATAATGAGTTGGTCAATGGGCCAAAATTATACTACTGAAATTCTAAAATAACTTCTAAATCTGAGGATTCATATCTTTAGGTTATGAGGATTTTCAGGAGAAGAGGAAAGGAAGTCTGAAAACATCGCTGAAGAGTGAAATGAGAAAACATTTCTCTGACATGCAACATTAATTCAATGTTATTGCAATGATGTAATTCATCCTTGAAGCTTTTACCTACTTGATTAATGCTTTGTAACTAAATAGCCAAATAAATAAATAATCTTATGAGGAACTTCTATCCCACTGAAGACCTTCAGACCAACTTTTACCCAAAAACCTGCTCTGAAAACTACTCACATTTTGACAGTTGTGGTGTGACAAAGTCCATCACAGCATCTGAGACAATTCACCAGATTCTTGAAAAAGTCATTTTGCCATATCAAACAGTGTCAACAGATACTTAAAAATATTCCAGAATCAGGATCATTGTCAGAAACTCTCCATTTCTTCCTTGGGCCATATCTTATTTCTCTATTGAGTTTCAATGACGTTTATCCGTTAGATGTTGAGAAATAAAGGTAAAACCATGAACTGGAAGGAGATAAGTAAAAGATTAAAATATGAAGGAGACAGCACAATGATAACCTGAGATGTGAAAGCAACTCTTGTATTCCAAGAGAGGTCTTCAGATCGTATAGCTAAGATTGAGAATATAATATGTTGATCATACTCCCCACTGCACAATGATACTTTGCTTTATTCTTTTATAGTGCTAATTGGTTTATGAAATGCAATCAAAGTTAATTGTACTGGATTGGGACAGGATTAAGGATAAATGATAGTACATCAGTATTGTAATGGAGCTCTGTTTCTCTCTGTAGACAAAACAGATCCTGAAGTGGAGTTGGATGATGAAAGAGAAAGGTCAATGAAAAGGCCACGCTTACAAAAGAATGAAAATTTGACATTTAAGGATCTTGATCAAAATTCAGGAGGAAAGAAGCCAATTGTCAGTGTGGTTCTTGCAGCACATGAAGCTATTCCAGGTGAGTAGTGATAAGCTTTTATTTATTTACTGCCTTTTCTCCTTTTAAAATGCTTGACCTTCACTAAATGAACTTTTCAGTACAGTTGCAATTGTTTTGTGGAAGTCCTTTGAGGTAACCCATGCTACAACCAGTCAAAGTAAAGCTTTAATGTAATGGTAGATGCAGAAATATTTCATTCCCCATTGTTATGATGCATGCTAAACCCCTTTGCTAATTTAGACTGGCAGCACAGAAAAGATTTGTTAAAATTCGAGGGACAAAGAATTGTCCCAAAAGTCACTATTTAAGGTAAAAATTAACAACTGTATTTTTGTTTTAAGTCTAACAGAGAATATTAACTAACAATCATTGACAACTCATTTCTCTTAAACCTATCTTTTACCTCCCTCTCTACAATACCAGTCCGATTAAAAAAAATCCTGATTACGATTTGCAAAATAAATATAATCATGTTTCAAAGCCAGTCAGCTTTGCCGAGTTTCCTCTGTAGACTTTCCTCTGTCTTCTTTTCTTCGTCTCAAGGATTCTGCTTCATAAGTTTTTGATAGATTAAGGTACCTTTAAGAGAGCAGATCTTTATGCAAGCAGTCTCTATAGTTGGTGTTGCTGCCCTTTGCCGCTATGGCTGACTATTCAAAATATCTGATATTTTTATCCCAAAACATTGGATCATTTCACTGATTTTAATATTGTCAAAATACTAAATTCAACCTTGATTGGAGTTTGGGATCTTGGGGCATAATTTATACTGGACGAATTTGAATTTGTTTTTGTTTCATAGCAACTCAGCTACTGTAGCTGTTCGATCAAACGTTACATTGTCACCTTGTTCAGAACACTTCATCCTGTGTCAGGTAGTTCTGCTAGCTTTTCAGCTCTCTTAAAGGTATAGTACCCCTACACCTTCATAACACCCACCCCCTCTTTTCTCTGCTGAAGGTAAATCATGTTTAATTAATTTGGTTTGCAGATGTTTCGTCCCCTTTCTAGGTGCTTCTAGTTCCTGCTGCTTCCAGTTGTGGTTGTTTGTTGCAGTGGCCTATACACATAGATAACAAAAACCACAAATTCGACTGGGACAACACAACAATAATAGGATAAGCCAGAGGACAACCAGAGAATTCCTAGAAGCTTGGCACTCGTCCACTGACTCCATCAATAGACACATTGACCTCAACCCAATATACCAATGAACAACTGGAATCGACTACTGGAAGCAGCTGGAACAAAACCAAATAAATTCCAACTGACACAGTACAGCAGCACTTCACTGGAGGCTGCATAGCACTGAGGATGAAAAGTCTGCGAACCAAATTCCCAGCTCAGTGAACATACCCACAAGTGCAACCGGCACCCGAGTTACAAATCTTTACACAAACCTTGAACATGCTTAATTAAGTTGATGAGATTTTCAATGAGTGATTGATTAGATTAGTGTGATTGATGTGATGTAAAAGGTATTTGATAAACAGCCAAATATTAAATTGACAGCAAAGTTGAAATCTGTGGAATAAAAGGGGCTGTGACAATATAAGTATGACTTTGGCTGAATGACAGGAAATAGAATACTAATGTTTTTTTGTTTTGGTTTGTAGAAAGGTATATCCTTGTTTCTCTTCGAAAATCTTACTGGGACCACTCCTTTCCTTGGTCTATTCTAATTAATTGGATATGAATTGTCAATTTCAATTGTTGTACATGGCACAAAACCTGGAAATATTATGAACGGAGAGGAGGCTAATAATAGACTTGAAGTGAAGATAGGCTGATGAAATGATTATCATGTGGCAGATAAAATTGAATGTAGTTATATGAACTTGGTAGTAATAGCAAGTGGATGCAATGTAAAATAAAAGGCACTGTTCTAAAGGAACCAAGAGATATGGGAGTATAAGTGTACAAATCATTGAAGTTAGCAGGGCAAGCTGAGAAAGTGGTTAAAACACAAATTGAATTTGGGTTTTATAATGGGAGGTATAAAATAGAAAAGCAAAGACCATTTAAAAATCTCTGATTCAGCTTCAGCAGGAAATGCTCTTTAAAAAGAAAGTAAAAACATTGGGGACAATACAGAAAAGATGTACAAGAATTGTTCTAACTATAAGGGTCTTCACTTACTTGGATAACTTAGAGAAGCTGTGGTTGTTCCCCTTAGAAAAGAGAAGGTTAAGAGGAGAATTAACAGTTATGTTTAAAATCATATAGGCCCTGGACAGAGTAGACCACTGGATGAAGATTTGAGAAAATGAAGACACCAATTTAAGGTGATTGATTCTTTTTCCAATCGTTATGCTAAGGAAAGCATTGTTGTGCCTGATTGTTTAGAATGCACTAATGGTGCCAGATCCACTTGGTGTTTTCAGGAGATTGGATATACACTGAAGAGAGAAATTTTATAGAGCTATATGGAAAAGGTGTGGGAATGGAATTAGTTGATTTTTAGAAAGCTAACACAGCCACGATAGCTGCAGGTCCTCCACCAGTGCTGTATCCATTCCAAAATTCTCCTTACAACAAGTTGACATCAGAGAACTGATAGGATGAAGTAGGATTGATAAAGCAAAACAGGTGGGGTGGGTGATGTACTCTGCAAAATGTAATGACTATGCCACAATGGTCATCTTTTGATCGTCTATTAATGTGATTATAACCTTTTCTGCATTCAATCCAGAAGCATGCTAAATAATTCTATTATTGACTTCCTCCAAGACCTTTGATTATGCCTTCATGGCCTCAACTGTTGGTTTTGAGCTCATGTCACTACAGAAGTGCATTTCTCTCCATCCACTTACAGACCCCAAAAGTATATCTAAGGAAGTGACAGTGAAACTGCATCTTTGTGTAACTGTACTCCTTTCTGATACTTTTCTTCTGGCTAGCTCCAGCTCTTACAACTTTAAATACTAGAGTTGTGATCAATTCATATATGTCCAAATCATACTTTCCATGACCGATTGAACTGGAAACCTGGATGTTGCATGGAATTAAGTGGCTGATTTTCAAAAGCAAATAACGATGCATTGAGTTTACTTCTTCTGAGTGGCCCACTCACTTTCAAATCAGGCCCATCCCCAATCCCAGGGCATCTCAAATTTAAAGACCAATATCTCAGACCAATCTATTTCAGATGTTGATCAGTCTGTTTGAAAGACATCTAAATGTTTACATCTAAATAAAATGTTATTTTTGCCAAACTTTGTGCGTGCTAGACTTTATGATGACTTGAAATATTCTGTTTGTGTACTTTAGGTGCCACAAAGATTATTCCTGTAGAGGCCACACCAGCTGAGGAAATACCAGCAGCTGATCCGGAAGCTATTAGCCAAGATTCATCTCTACGCAAGGGTTATCAGGAATATGCTATCCAGCAGGCACCAGTGGAACTGCCTCAGAATTCTTTCAGGTGTGTCTGCGTACAGAAAAAAATAGCTTTGGATGACACAGAATCTTTTGCTTCAACTAATTTATGTCCTTATTATTACCCCCACCACTGCAGGTGGGTGCAAAGTAACCAGGAAGGAGCACAGGCAAGATAGCTGTGCAATCAGCAATCGGTTTACTTGACTATTGATGGGCATCTGGGTTTAGAAAAAGAATCTGTGTGATCCTGTTGATGTTTCTGTTACAGTTCAGTAGGAAATGTTCTTAGTTTTGAGTCGCAAGATGTGAGTTCAAGTTCCATTAGTGCTTGAGCAAAACACCAGACTGGCTCACGAGTACAATCCTGAGCATGTGCTACACTTTTGGAAGTGTGGTCTTTTGGATGAGATGTTAAAACAAGTCCCTATTTGCTACTCTGCTGGATGTAAAAGATCCCATGGCACTATTTCAAAGAAGAGGATATCTTGGCTTTCTTCAGTCATTAGCATAGTGCTATTTATAGGCATTTCTGTGCTTTTTTTTTTGCAATGCATCAGTAACTGCATTGGCTAAAGAGTTCTTGGAGATGTCTGATGGTCTTCAAAAATGCTATATAAATGTAAATCTTTTTCTTTCTTGAAGTTGTCATTTGAAAGTACAGGTCTCCAAAATATATTCCCTAAGGTAACACTGGTATCAGGTAGTATCGATACAAATTAATGCGTATTTTGGGTTACAGTATATTTGTACTTTGAAATATGACATGTGAAAATTGTAAATGCTTGGGAGGAACAGGTGATTTTGTACTTGTGCTTCCCAAAGCTCTTTTCTGATGGGGTTTTCCTTGTATCATGTTTGTATCATCTGTTGTATACTAACTCGGCAGATGAATCAGTATTCCTCCATGTTGAACAACACTTTGAGAAAGCACTGAGGGTGGCAAGAGAGCAAAATGTACTCTGGGTGAATGATTTCAATGACTTGTGCTTCAGAACTTGCTGCTCCCCGATCCAAGCTCTTCCAATACAGTTACTACACTGACAATCTATCTTACAATGTGAAAAATTGCCCACGTCAGTCTTGTGCACAGAAAGCAGGACAAATCCAACCTGGCCAATTATCGCCCCATCGGTCTAATCTCGATCATCAGTAAAGTGATGGAAGGTGTCATCAACAGTGCTATTAAGCAGTTATCAAGAATCCTCATTAGCAAAAACCTGCTCAGTTACACCCAGTTTGGCTTTCACAATGGCCACTCAGCTCCTGCCCTCATTATAGCATTGGTTCAAACATGGACAAAATAGCTGAATTTCAGAGGTGAGTTGAGAGTGACAGCCCACGACATCATGGCCTCGTTCAACCTAGTGTGGCATCAAAGAGCCCTACAAAACTGGAATCAATGGTTGTCAAGGGGCAACATCACTGCTGATTGGAGTCCTATGTGATGCACAGGGAAATGATTGTGATTGTTGGAAGTCTGTCATTTCATCTCCAGGGCATCTCTGCAAGAGTTCCTCAAGGTAGTGTCCGAGGCCCAAGCACCTTCAACTGCTTCATTAATGACATTCCCGCCATCGTAAGGTCAGATATTCGTTAATGATTGCACAAAGTTCAGCACTATTTGCAACTCCTCAGTTACTGAAGCAGTCCGTTTCAAATGCAACAAGATCTGACAATATCCAGGCTTGTGTTTACAAGTGGCAAGTAACATTCACACCACACAAATGCCAGTCTATGATGATTTCCATATGGGACAATCTAACCACCACCCCTTTATATTCAATGGTGTTACCATCATTGGAATCCCCACTATCAACATCCTTGGGATTCCCGTTGACCATAACCTCAACCAAACTCATTACATAAACATAGTGGCTACAACAGCAGGTCAGAGGCTATGAATATTGAGGCGAGTAACTCCCCAAAGCTTGTCCAGCATTTACAAGATACAAATCAGGTGTGTAATGACATAGTCCTCACATGCATGATTGAGTGCAGCCTCAATAATACTCAAGAAACTTGACACTATTTAGGACAAAGCAGCCCGCTTGTTTGGTACCATATCCAATCCCTCACTATTAGCAGCAATTTGTACTATCTACAAGATGCACTGCAGAAGTTTGCCAAAGGTCCTTAGACAGCACCTTTCAAACCCACAATTACTTCTACCTCGAAGGATGAGGGCACCAGATACATGGTAATTTGCAAGTTCCCCTCCAAATCAAATACCATCTTGACTTGGAATCATTTCGCTATTCCTTCACTGTTGCTGGGTCAAAATCCCTCTCTAATGGCATTGTGCATCAACCCACAGCATGTAGTCTGCAATGGTTCAAGAAGGCAGTTCATCACCACCTTCTCAAGGACAATTAGCAATAAATGCTGGCCAGACAACGATGCCCATGTTCAAGAGTGAATCAAGAAAATCTGATAAAAACAGTTCATTGTGATTAATCAACAACACCATTGTCACTGTACAGTATGGTAGAATACTAATAATAAAATTTAGTATATTGTTACAAAGCAGAATACATTTGTTTTTTTGTTCATGAACGTGGTTGTTGCTGGTTCAGTTATCGTTTCCTTCCCATTCCTAATTGCTCAGAGGGCAGGAAAAGAGAGTCAACCCTTAGGCCAAACCCATATAAATAAAGGTGGTAGATTTTCTTCTCCAGAAGACTTTTGCAACATTGATGGGGTTTCATCAATAGATGTTACATGGTCACATTAGGATAGCTTTTAATTCTAGATTTTTATTGAATCCAGATTTCACCACGTCCCATGGTGTGATTCAAATAGTATAAGGTTTTTTTTATATATGATACAGGTCAATTGCAGGCCATGCAAATTCCATCCTGTATAAGCCCATGATTAAGCCTTTCTTAGAATATAGTGTTCAGTTTTGATCCTTACCAAAGAAGATACTCGGTATTTTGGAAATGGTGCAGAAGAGGATCACAAAATTAATTCCTAATTGAATGTTTCTTAGTCAGTCAAATACCTTGGAAGAACCTGGTCTTTGTCTTAAGAAACGTGTGGTGAATCATTTGCAATTTATCAGATGATAGATAAATTGTTTTCAGTAGAGTATGAAAGCAAAAAGCACCTGGTTCAAGGGAATATGAAAAAAATGTCATTGGGAGAAACAATGTGGATTTATTAGGAGAAATTGGTAATGTAAAAAAAATGGAAATTTATTTTAAAAAGTTGGAAGATACGTCATAATTTTCCAAAGTGCTGTAGATTTAGAACTTTTTTTTATTGGATAATTATAAATACTACTCAATTATTTGAGAAATGTTAGGGGTGGGGTTTGAAAGAACGGAGGAGATTTAAAGATTTTGAACAAGTTACTATAATTTAAGGCTAGATTATTGGCTATTACGCACTGAACACGGAATACCATGGCTTTATAAATAGAAAATTATGTCCGACCAATCCAGTTAATTTCTAGAGGATAGAATAATAGAGGAGTGTCTACGTATATTGACTTTCAGAAGGAATTTGATGAGGTTATGCATGTGATTGGAGAAATTTTAAATCTTTGCAATTTGTGTAATGGAGTTGGGTGAAGGAATAGAGTTGTACATTCAGATTTGTAGAGGAATAGTAAGTAGTACAGCTGAGAACACAAAATTACAATAAGGCAATAATAATCTAACAATTTGGCAGAAATCTTCTCGCAATTTCATGGAATGAATAATTTTCTTTACACCACATCCAATGCAATGTTTTTTCATTTGTTCATGGAATGTGGACAAATCTAACAAGGCTGATGTTTCTTACCCAACCCTAATTGTTCTTGGAGATGGTGCTGGGTCAGCTTCATGAACCTGCCGCAGCCATTGCAAACTTGGTACACCCAAGCTGCTGAAAGGGAGGGAATTTCATTGTCAATCCTATTCCATTTAAAGGCAAAGTGCAAAACCAGTGTTACACCTGATTTTCAATTTCTGTTTGGGTTGGTTAAAATTGTCCTTATTAAAGCTATTCTGTCGAATGTGGCTATCACTGGATAAGGATAAAGTTATTTACTTTAGAACAAAGTGCAATCATAATTTAGAAACACATAACACAGGAAGAGGCCAAGTGTCCTATTATGCATGTGCCAGCTCTTTAAAGATTTATCCAGTAGTTCCACTCTCCTATTCTGTTAATTTTTAGCTGCAAATTTCTTGTTATTAAGTATTGCATTTCCAGTGCCGAGTAGAACCCTTCAATATTACAATACATAAGGAGATACTGCATAGAGTAATTTCTTCTTGTGATTTTTTTCCTTATGTTTTTTCTCTTAATGTTGACAGATAGAAACTGTGGAGGAGCAAGGGAGTTGAGTTGTCCAGGTTGACAATTGTTGAAGGCTAGTATATGAAATGTGGAAATCAGAAACACAGTTGGGATGCTTTCAAAAAGAAAGTAGACAAGTACAAGAACTGTAGAATGATTACATTGCGGAAGAGGGCTAAGTTCATGTTAGCTGCCGTCAAGAACAATTTAGTTTGCTTGTAAATTTGTGTTTTTTACGTTGTTGTCCCTCCTGCTAATGAGAACAGTTTCCCTTTGTCTAATCCCTCCTGCCCCGTCATCATTTTGTTCATCCCTAACCTCCTCTCAACTTTTCTCCTCTAAGCAGATGGACCCAAATGTCTCAAGTATTTACAAATATCTAAAGTCATTCATCCCTAGAAACTCTTTTCTGGACCCCCATTAAAGCCTTTCTGAAGTGCTGTTGTGGAGAATTGAATCAATTTTTCAATCAGTTTGTTAAGGCCAAGCCAGTATTTTATAAAAGCAAAATGCTGAAAATAGTGAAGATTTGAATACAAACAAAAATTTTTGAAAATCTCCGGTTTGGCAGCACCTATAGAGAGAGAAACAGAGTTAACATTTTGAGACCAATGACTCTTCTTTGCAATGATATTTTAAAAAGGTTCTTCGTAATTTCCTTGGTTTTCAACTTTGTTGCCCCTATTTCAAAATCCAGCATTCCCTTTTCATCACTTTTACATCCTTCTCTACCTCAATATTTTCTGCATAAGTCTTCTAATTTACAGAGCCTTTCTTTGTTCCTCCTTGCCTCAATTCACATTTTACTGCTTTAACTTTAATCCGCCACATGTTCACCTATCTATCCTTTTTAGGTTTATCCCTATTCTTCTCACAATACAGAATATTTGCAAGTAGTGTGTCATCTGTAAATTTAGAAATTGTTCTGTACGCACCAAGTGTAATCCACACTGAGAGAAGCAATGGTTCTAGTACCAACCTTTCAGAAACCCTACTGTATATCTTCCCCAAATGTGAAAGATCTTCACTATTCTGTTTCTCATTACTCGGTCAACTTCGTATGTATGCTATCACTGTCCCTTTTATTCTATGCTAGCAGCCCAAAAGGAAATAGAATATTCTATGCAATTTTAAGTTAACTGGACTTTGGTGATTCCTACTTAGCAGGATGGTTTGAAAAGATGCAAAGGAATGTCTCCTGTGGGAATTAAGATAGTGGCCCTAATGTGGCAAGTACTCCATACTAAAAATAACTGCACTCCCAAATCCCTCTTCCATAATGTTTCTCTAATGATTTATAATGGTCAAACATTGAAACATTTAACTTTTCTTTCTTAATGGGAAGCCTACTGGTTTTCTGTCATTTCTATCAGCTTCCAATAACTTATTTCAAAACAGTTAGTCATGGTATTCCGTCCTACTTGCATCAAAGTTTTCCAACCCTTAATTGGCCTTAACGATTACTTACATGCCTATGAAAACTCGAGCAAACGCTTCAAATGATGAACATGATCACTTTTGCCGCAAAGGAGAAACAAGATCAATTTATAATTTAACTTGAGTTTCTAATGCATCCTGCTTTTATTTTGGTGATTTGCATTTTTACTTTCTACTCACGACATGATCTATCACTAAATTGTAATTTGACTAGTGATTCTGAGTCCATTTTCTTGGTCTTCCAAAGTTTAGAGCATTGGCTTGGAAACAACTTTCAGTCTTGTTTGGACATAGGATAAATTGTTATCTGCTGAACTATAATTTGCCTGATTAACTACAATTAATTGCTGGTTCTGTCAACAGATCTACAAAAATTGTTCGTCTAAATTTTCTGATTGTAATTAGATTACTGTTTTGATGGTGCCTTTGTAAAATTTAGGCTGCCATGAATAATGCGTGCTGCCAGACCAAATCTGTTAAATTAATTTGGTAAGTAGTTTCTGAGGCTGTGGTAACACTGTTCTGTATTCAAGTGGCTTTTTTTATTTCTGTTATCCAATGTGGGAAAGTAGTTTATTAAGTACTTGCCAGATATCAGAGTTTCTAGCAACCTCAACATCCAAAAGGTTAACCTTCCACCACTGCAGTGCATTCTTAGAATGTGAGACCAATATATGTGAATTTGGTTGTCATTTCAGAACATTAATTAGGAATATAAAATATGGGAGCAGGCATTTGGTCCATCAAACCTGTTCTACCATTCAGCTCAATTGTTGCCAGGTTCTCCATCAATGACATTTTTCTGTATTATGTCCACATCCTTTGATATCTTTATTACCCGTAAAGCTAATGATCTCTGTCTTGAATATACTCAATACTGAACATTCACAGTCCACTATGATTGAGAACTCTGAAGATTCACCATGCTCTAAATGAAGAAATCCTTTCAAATCTCAGTCCAAAATGATCAATTTACATGCATTTGACTTATATCCCTTAATGTCTGTGAGTAATAAAAGTTATTGATCTCAATTTTAAAATTAACAACTGATCCTGTGCATCCACTGCTGTTTGTGGAAGTGTGTTCCAAGCATCTACCATCTTTTGTGTATAGAAGTATTTCCTAATATCTCTCCTGAATAGTCTGGCCCTAATTCTCAGATTATGTCCCCTAGGTTTCGAATCTTCAACCAGTGGAAATAGTCTATCTTTGTCAACCCTGTCTTTTCCTGTTAATATCTTGAAGACTTCAATCAGACCCCCCATTCACCTTCTAAACTCTAGGGAAAGTTTGTAAAATCTCTCCACCTTAGTTAACTCCTGAAGTTCAGGCATCATTCTTGTAAACCTGTATTGTACTTACTGCAATCTTTCCTAAGGTGGGTGCCTAGATCTTCTCTCAATACTCCAAGTATTGCCTAACAACGATTTTGTATTAGTGGAGCATAGTTTCTATATCCTTGCACTGCAGTCCTCTAGATATAAAGGCCAGAATTCCATTAGCTTTCTTGATTATTTTCTGCGTCTGTTTGTGACATTCTTACATCTAGCCTGTGCCCTGATCTACCCTTTTTGGTTTAAAATGGATATTCACCTAGTCTATCAACATCCCTATGCTATCACCTATACCATTTACAATGCTGCCTGACTTTATATCATCTGCAAATTTGAATATAAGACTTTTTATGCCATTATTCAAGTCAGTAATAAATCATATGAATAGTTGGGGCCCTAACACGATCCTTGTGGGACACCACGGGTTGCAATTTGCCAAATTGAATATCTACCCATTATCCCTACTTTGTCATCTGCGACTCAACCAATTTTCGAGCCATGTCAGGAGCTTGCCCTCAATTCCATGGGCTTCCATCTTCATTAACAGATTCTCATGTGAGACTTTATCAAGTGCCTTCGGGAAAACTTTATATAAATCCTTACATAGAACAACATCCATAGATATCCCATGTCCACTATCTTAATTGCCTCTTCAAGAAATTCACTAAGGTTTGTCCGGCATGATCTACCTGTCAAGAATCAGTGCTTGCTCTCCCTGATTAACTGGAAATGTTCAAGGTGTTTAGTCACCTCACCCTTGATTATAGAATCCAACAATTTCCCAACCATCAATGTTAGGCTGACTGGTTTTCCTCTTTTGCCCTACTTTAAAAGTTGAGTGTTATGCACAATCCAGTGGTATGACTCCTGTCTCTAACTCTGAAAGCTCATAGTTAGAATGATTATAGTAAGAGAGGACTTTTTTAAAATCAGTGTTCCTTTTGCTTATTGCTTACAAGTGATCGTTTTTTAATGTAACCAATAGATCAGGACATAATTGTACTTAGTTGTGATCAACTAGGAGAAAGTGAGGACTGCAGATGCTGGAGATCAGAGTCACCAGTCAGGCAGCATCCGAGGAGCAGGAGAGTCGACGTTTCTAGCATAAGCTCTTCATCATCATCAGCATTCCTGATGAAGAGCCTATGCTCGAAAAGCCGAGTCTCCTGATCCTCAGATGTGCCTGACCAGCTGTGCTTTTCCAGCACCACACTTTTTGACTTTGTTGTGATGTCCACTGTGATTGAATAGCTAGCCAGCTTCAATGGTGAGGATTTAGTAGAAACTTACTCCAGAAATGCCTACAGAAATAAATGTTGCTTTTATTGTTCTTTCACGATCTCAAGATGTCCCTTTGAACTTTACAGTAAAATATTTTTACTGTTGTATTGTAAGAAACTTGATATTCAATTTGTATATCAATATCTCAGAGACAGTGTTGAGGTAATAACTTGATATTCTGAGTATTTTATTGGTTGAAGGATAAATGGGAACATAGAATTGATAAGCATTCTGGTCACAACACCTCTTCTTCAAATAGTGCCATCTCGTATTTTATGTCCATCTGAGAAAGTAGGCACACCCTTGGTTTAATGTCTCATTCGAGAGATTGAACTCTTTCATTACTGCACAAGAGCATTAACTTAAACTACATGCTCAAGTTTTTGAAGTGTGGTTTGCCTTTACAACTTCTGAATTTTTTAATATTCTAAAGTGAATTATTATCAAGGTTTCTACAACATAACAACAATCAAAAGATTGTGTAAATAGGCTGAAAACTCACAAGTGAATTTTTCTGTTCTTTCAGACAAGGGACCACACAGCTGAAGATTTTTACCTGTGAATATTGCAATAAAGTATTTAAATTTAAGCATTCACTTCAAGCCCACCTCAGAATTCACACTAACGAGAAACCTTATAAATGTTCACAGTGTGACTATGCCAGCACCATCAAGGCTAATCTCATTGTCCACATGCGTAAGCACACAGGGGAAAAGTTCAGCTGTGACTACTGTGCCTTCACCTGCCTCAGCAAAGGGCATCTGAAAGTGCACATAGAACGTGTGCACAAAAAGATAAAGCAGCATTGCCGATTTTGTAAAAAGAAATACTCTGATGTCAAGAACTTACTCAAGCACATCCAGGAGAGCCATGACATGGATGAAGAGAAAGTTAAAGAGGTCTATGATGAGTTGCGCCTGCTAACGAGGGAGGGTAAACGGCAACTGCTATATGATTGCCATGTGTGCGAGCGCAAATTCAAAAATGAATCAGACCGTGATCGGCATATGCTGGTCCATGGCGATGACCGCCCATTTGCATGTGAGCTGTGTGATCATGGTGCCACAAAATACCATTCACTGGAGGCACATGTCCGCAAGCATAAGTTTATCTACATCTGTTCAGTATGTACAAAGAAATTTGTCAGCTCTGTCAAGTTAAAATGTCATGTCAAGGATGCTCATGGCGACTTGGGGGAGGATGCAGTGTTCAATGACTCCATTAATCAGAGCTTCTATCTTTTGGAGTCAGGAGGTGACATTCAGCCAGAGGCCTTGGAGGATGCTGTTGATGGTACAAACTTCAGTGGCTGTGACCAAGATGTGCATGGGCACCAGGTTGTTGTAGAACTTGAAAATGAAGGTGCAAACATTCCCATACAGAGTCTTACTCAACAAGAAGAGATTATGCAGGTCCATTCGGAGGGCCTTGACAATCCTGCAGATGGTCCCAGGGCCGTCCAACATGAAGAAGTTTCTTTGGATGAAGTCAGCATGTCAACAAGCAATGAGCATAGGTGTGTGGATGAGTGTAAGGGTGAAATCTTGCCAACTTTACCTCTCAACAGTGACACTGTGGTAGATTCTGAAAGCACAAACCACCAGTCTAGTTCAACAGAGCAGGATGGTACTGATTCCCTCAAAGAGTATGAATCTTGTGTGGTTGAAAATGAAAACTCATTTGAAATGGTCCAGCTTGATGGGGCTAAAGATTTGTGCAATTCAACTGGTACTCACTTGACTTTTGAGAAAATTCCATCAAGAACAGAAGCTCAAAAGGATGGTGTGGATCTTGGAGCCTTCCAGCAAGTACTTGACAGCTTGCAGAAGAGACAACTGAATGTCAGTCTTTTTGAAAAGATCAGGAAGGTGTATGGTGATTTGGAATGTGGATACTGTGGTAAGAAATAGTCTAAATGATATTGTTAAATTTACCTGTTGAAACTATGTCTTTCACATATAATAGTGAATTTACATCTGTTGCAGAATTCTTTTTTCTAAGGGAAGAACTGTAACCATGTGGGCTGTAGTATTCTCTGTTTTTCACCTGGTATACATTTGGAAAAAAAAGTTCTACTTTTAGTATGGGATAGAGCTTCTGTTCTCATTGAGGCTTGGAGTTACAGCAAACCTTTTTATTAACTGGCAGACATGGGACCAGGCTTGTGCCAGTTGACCAAATATTCCTAATAATCAAGAGGTCCACATAATCAATGTAAAAACATACTCTAAGTGATAGAACATAATGCACGGGATATACACATCACTGTTTTTTTTTTTATTTACAGCATAAATCACTTAAAAAATAATGCAACTTTACCCAAAATAAAACTTGCCAGCAGAGAGCCTTCTCACTCATATCCCCAACTGACTACACTGACATCGCGGTAGACCAGGGTATTTGAGGAGAAATTGACTAAAAATTGAGTCAGCTGATGATATTTTGTGTGGCCATTCAATTGAACAACAAAAAACTTACATTGGGGCAAATAAGTTAATCAACTTTAATAATTATATAGAATAATGCAGTAAACGATGTGGTATTTGAGGTCTTTAAGTTTTGCCAGTCCACCGAGAGTGTTGGTTCATTAGATGCTGGATAAAACAAAGTTTGCTGTACTTATACAGTTATTTATTGTCCTGTTGAGTCTTGAAAATTTTCAATAATGTAAGTGAGCACGAAAAATCGTCAGCAGTAACTTTGAATTTTGGATATAAAGATACGCTGTCTGATTGTTCATAACAAGGTAAAAGCAATGACTGCAGATGCTGGAAACCAGATTCTGGATTAATGGTGCTGGAAAAGCACAGTAGTTCAGGCAGCATCCGAGGAGCAGTAAAATCAATGTTTCGGGCAAAAGCTTTCATCAGGAATACAGGCAGAGTGCCTGAAGGGTGGAGAGATAAATGAGAGGAGGGTTGGGGTGGGGAGAAAGTAGCACAGAGTACAATAGCTGAGTGGGGGAGGGGATGAAGGTGATAGGTCAGGGAGG
>NC_057713.1:28501263-28564947 GCF_004010195.1 Chiloscyllium plagiosum
AACTTTGGATGTGGAAGGCTTCTTTAGGGCCTTGGATGGAGGTGAGGGAGGAGGTATGGACGCAGGTTTTGCAATTCCTGCGGTGGCAAGGGAAAGTGCCAGGACGGGAGGGTAGGTTGTGGGGGTGGGGGGGTGTGGACCTGACCAGGTAGTCACGGAGGGAACGGTCTTGGCAGAAGGCGGAAAGGGGTGGGGAAGGAAATATATCCCTGGTGGTGAGATCCGTTTGGAGGTGGCAGAAATGTCGGCGAATGATTTTGTTTATGCGAAGGTTGGTAGGGTGGAAGGTGAGCACCAGGGGCTTTCTGTCCTTGTTACGGTTGGAGGGGTAGGGTCTGAGGGCGGAGATGCGTTGTGGACGAGATGCGTTGGAGGGCATCTTTAACCACCTGGGAAGAGAAATTGCGGTCCCTAAAGAAGGAGGTCATCTGGTGTGTTCTGTGGTGGAACTGGTCCTCCTGGGAGCAGGTATGGCGGAGGAATTGGGAATACAGGATGACATTTTTGCAGGAGGTAGGGTGGGAAGAGGTGTAATCCATGTAGCTGTAGGAGTCGGTGGGTTTGTTCATAATAACTCTACAGAGATTATCCTCTTGAAACAGACAAGAGGGTAAAACACCCCACTGGGCTAGAGGTTCAAACTCAAAGAATAAAAGGAAAACTTTTCAGAGACCAATGAGTTATCTGATATTTAATAGTATTCCACCATGTAGGGGATTATTTTCATCTGTGCCTGCTTTGAGATTTTTTTTCTCTTTTTAAGAAAGAGAGAGAAGCTGATTCCAGCTTCCTTTTGCAAGATCTCTTTTACCCCAGACAGACCCAGAGATTCTAGAAAACTGCAACTAACTCCAGAAGAATGTTGCTAGATCAAAAAACAGAGGCCAGTATCCCATCACCAAGTCATCCTTTATTTACATGTGCACAGTACATGGGCTCTGACCAGCCAGCTCAGAGCCAGTCCCAAAAGAGAGGAGACTCTATGAATCTCCTGTTTTTTTAAAATTTTATTAAACAAATTACAAAAACAATTTACAACAAACAGTTACATTTACAGCTGCATACAAGAGACAGCAATTTTACAAGGGAGAGGAGCAGCAAAGCCAGGCCCCAAACCCTACCATTCAAACAGTTTACAGGGACATGAGGACAAACCTCAAATCCCAGTTTCACAAAGATATAAAGAGACAACAGCAATGACAATTGTACATTAGACAATACTGTTACATACAAAAGTGCAGACAATACAGACTCAGCAAGCCCCCGCCCCTCCCACCTTCCGACCACTCTAAGGCAGCTCGCCCCTACCCACCTTCCGGTTCTCGGTCCACCCCATGCCCCTTCCAGTTATCTCCTGTTTATGTCTGTCAGCTAAGATTCCCTGATTGTGGCTGTTAATCTGGGCCAATCAGGGATCCCATGCTCAATGAGGTTCACCTGGTCCTTGTTCCGATCACTGCACTAGGCAACCTTCAACATATGGACCCCATCTATTCCAAACCAAGTTTGTCCATCAAGCGAAGGCATGAAATCTAGCTCTTACCTCTCTCCAAATCTTGAACTTACAAATTAATCTGACTTCTCATAAACAGCGAGTGAACCATCGTACATTTTGACTTTTTGATTTCAGTTCCAAAAAGTCACATTTCAAATTCTTTTTAACCCAGAAATTGGTCCCTCTTCTAATTCATGGTTATTTTAAAAGAGCTATATAATCCTAACAAAATATTTTGAATTTTGCAAAATGTGAGATCTGTCCATGCAAGACAAATGTTTTTGCTTTTGCACGCAGTGTCAGCATTAACCACTCAAGTTAGATGCACCTCAGGTCAAGTGCAAGCTCCTTGTGTTGCAGCATGGAGTGCTTTTGTTCCTTACATATCTACAGATTGGCACTGCATTTAAACCCTTGGATTTAACGAATTTGGAAGAAAAATTTAAAATGTAGGCAACAGACTTGACATAACGTACAAGATAGGAATTTGTCCATGTATAAAGGTACAGATTAAAGCAGGAATAAGCCATTTGGCATCTTGAGCCTGCTTGTAATTCAATCTGATTGTGGCCTGCACTTTCCTGTCTACCTCCAATACCTTTTGACTCCCTTGATGAAAAAGAATCTACATAATATAAAAGTAAAATACCATGGAGATCTGAAGTAAAAATGAAGTGCTGAAAAATGCAGCAAGTCTAGAAAGTGCAAGTACACTCTTTGGAACTAAAGAGAAGTTGAAATATGATGGATTTTATGCTGTTGAATAAAGTGGGCAGAGGTCAGATGGAACAAAAGAGAGAGTCAGGGATGGATCAGAGCGGTGCTGGAGATTAAATATCAAAACAATCATGGAATGGAACAGGCAAAAGGAGTGTTGGCAATGGTGGCGGTAAAGAAACAAGACATTGGTGCAGAGTAGATGTTAGCAGTAGAATTAAAGTCAATACTGTCTGAATACTAAAACGTGCAAACAAAATAAAAAGTGATCCTTGGCAAATAAAATCAAAATTGATGACAGTGTTCATGATCTGAACTTGATGTTAAGTCCATAAGATTCTAAAGTCTAAAGCCTAACCAGAAGATGAAGTGTTTTTGTCACCTGAGGTTGAGCTACACTGGAACACTGCAATAGGCTGAGGATGGAAATGTGAGCATGTGAGCAAGATGTTGAATTGAAATGGCAACTGACCGAATGTCAGAGTTAAGTTTGAGGACTAGATGGAGGGGTGCTGCATTGCAGTGACTCAGATTGCATTTGATCTCCTCGGTGTACAGGAGACCACATTGCAAGCCGAATATAAAATAGACTAAAATTGAAAGAAAAACAAGTAATCACTGTTATACCTGGAGGGAGTATTTGTGAGCTTGGACAGTGAGGACAGAGAAGGTAAAGGAGGTGTTACGCTTCACTGAATTGCTTGGGAAAATGCAAGATAAAGAAGATGAGATGTAAGGGTGACAGAATAAAGAAACATGGGAAATAAAAGTGGGAGTAGCCCTCAATTCTGCTCCATGTTTAACTAGATCATGGTCGGACTTTATAAAACTTATTGAATGAGGGTGATACTGTTTGGGCAAATGTACATTGCCCAAGCGTAGTAGCTCTTGAAAAACTAGTGATGCCAAGGGTTATAAGGGTATGGACTAAGTGTGGAAAATGAAATTAGAATGGTTCAGTATTCAGTTTTGACTGGTGCAGACTTGATGGGCCAAAGGGTCTTTTTTCTTTGCTATAGATTTCTATTACTCTATGAGAATATGATTTGTGCCTTGTAGATGATCAACAGGCTTTGGGAAGTCAGCAGGTGAGTTATTCACTGCAGTATTCTTAGCCTCTGACCTGCTCTTATAACTACTGTACTTATATGCTTAGTCCTACTCAGTTTCAGGTCAGTGGTAAATACAAGGATGTTGAAGTGTCAAATTCGGTGATGGTAATGCTATTGATTGTTTTTTTGACAATGGTCAGATTCTCTCTTGTTGGAGATGGTCATTGCCTGGCATTCATGTTGTGAGAATGTTATTTCCCGCTTTTCAGCCCAAACCTGGATATTGGCCAGGTCTTGCTGCATTTAGATATGGCCGAAGCGGGTACTGCAGATTCTGGAGATTAGAGTCAAGATTAGAGTGGTGCTGGAAAAGCACAGCAGGTCAGGCAGCATCCAATGAGCAGGAAAAGAGATGTTTCGGGCAAAAGCCCTTCATCAGGAATGTGGCTGGGAGCCTTGGAGGTGGAGAGATAAATGGGAGGGAGGTGGGACTGGGGAGAAGGTAGCTGAGAGTGCAATAGGTGGATGGAGGTGAAGATGAAGGTGATAGGTCAGAGAGGAGGGTGGAGCAGATGTGGGAAGGAAGATTGACAGGTGAGATGGGTCATGAGGATGGTGCTGAGCTGGAAGGTTGGAACTGGGGTAAAGTGGGGGGAGGGGAAATGAGGAAACTGGTGAAGTCTACATCGATGCCATTGGGTTGAAGGGTCCCGAGGCCAAAGATGATGCGTTCTTCCTCCAGTCGTCAGATGGTGAGGGAGTGGCAGTGGAGGAGGCCCACGATCTGCACGTTCTCAGCAGAGTGGGAGGGGGGAGTTGAAATGTTCGGCCACAGGGCAGTGGCGTTGATTGGTGATGTTCTCTGAAGCGCTCTGTGAGAATGCATCCGGTCTCCCCAGTGTAGAGGAGACCGCATTGGGAGCAACAGATACAATAAATGACGTGTCGAAGTGCAGGTGAAACTTTGATGGATGTAGACGGCTCCTTTGGGGCCTTGGATGGAGGTGAGGGGGGAGGTGTGCGTGCAGGTTTTGCAATTCCTGCAGTGGCAGGAGAAGGTGCCGGGAGGGCAGGGTGAGTTGTTTGGAAGGCGTAGACTTGACCAAGTAGTCGCAGAGGGAACGGTCTTTGTGGAAAGCGGAAAGGACTGGAGAGGGAAATATATTCCTGGTGGTGGAGTCCATTTGGAGGTGGTGGAAATGCCGGCGGATGACGCGATTTATGCAGAGATTAGTGGGGTGAAAGGTGAGGACCAGGGGGTTCTGTCCTCGTTGCGGTTGGAGGGGTGGGGTTCAAGGGCGGTTGAACAGTTCATCAATTTCACCAACGCATTCCACCCCGACCTTAAATTCACCTGAACAATCTCTAACACTTCCCTCCCCTTCCTGGACCTCTCCATCTCCATCAATGATGACCGACTCAACATGGACATTTTTTTACAAACCCACCGACTCCCACAGCTACCTGGATTGCACCTCCTCCAATCCTACCTCCTGCAAAAATGCTATCCCTTATTCCCAATTCCTCCACGTCTACCACATCTGCTCCCAGGAGAAGCAGTTCCACCACAGAACACACTAGATGGACTCCTTCTTTAAAGACCACAACTTCTCCTCCCACGTGGTTGAAGATGCCCTCCCATCAATCTTCTTTCCCTCCTGTCTGACTTTTCACCTTCACCCCCACTTCCATCCACCTATTGTACTCTTGGCTACCTTCTCCCTAGACTCACCTCCCTCCCATTTATCTCTCCACCCCGGAGGCTTCCAGTCTCATTCCTGATGGAGGGCTTTTGCCCGAAATGTTGATTTTCCTGCTCCTTGGTTTCTGCCTAACCTGCTGTGCTTTTCCAGCACCACTCTAATCTTGACTGCATTTAGACATGGACTGATTCAGTATCTGAGGAGTTGCAAGTGGTGCTAAATATTGTGCAATTATTGGTGATCATCCCTACTTCTGACTTTGTGATAGAGGGAAGGTCATTGATAAAAAAAGGTGAAGATGGTTGTGTCTAGGGCACTGCCCACTGGAACATAGGTGCTTTTTTCCTCCACATTATCCCTATATCCCTTGATATCTTTAAAGTATAAATCTATTCATTTTTCCATTGAACATACTCAATGACTGAGCCTTCACAATCCTTTGAGGTACAGACTTCCAAAGATTTGTCAGCTTCCAAGTGAAGAAATTCCTCCTCATTTTGATCATAACTGGCCTACTTTTCGTGAGACTATGTCTCCAGTTTCTAGTCTAACACCCCCCAAACCTGGGGAAATATCCCTCATGCCTCTATCATCTCAAATGCTTTGAGAAGAGCACTGAGTTATCACAACGGAAATGGTCCTTTGAAAATGCTGGGGATGGGGAAGGAATTATGTGTTTGACAGTGGCATTATGTTGGAGGTGACAGAAATAGTGGAGGACAGTCCTTTGAATACGGAAGCTCATGGGGTGAAAATAAGGAAAACCTGAAGAGATGAAATGGGTTGTACACACTTGAGAGCCCTGTCAACCACAATCAGGTGGTTGAAGTCCTCAGTTTAGGAAAAAAAAAATTGTAAGTGCCATTGTAGAAGGGATCATCATCAGAAAAGATGAAGCAGAGATTGACAACCTGGGAGAAAAGAACTGACTCAAAGGAAGCAGGATATGTGGAAGAATAGTTTAAGGAACCTGTGGGAGTACAGTGTTTGGAATGAGTATCACTAGATAATTCATTTATAGAAATGAAGAAGAAGTTGAGGAATGAAAAGGAAGTATGGGCCATGCAAAAGTGAGAAAAGGAAATTGGAAGTATAAGTGATTGATTAATTTTTTCCATTTTTGGACAAGAACATGAAGCAGCACAACTACAGTTATTAATGTACTGGAAAAAGAATTGTGGAAGGAGGGTTGGAAAAAGGAATCATAGAAACCCTACAGTGCAGAAAGAGGCAATTCGGCCCATTAAGGCTGCATTGACCCTCCAAAGAGCATTGACCTTCCTGAAGAAGGGCATGTGCCCGAAACGTCGAATCTTCTGTTCCCTAGATGCTGCCTGACCTGCTGTGCTGTTCCAGCAATAAAGTTTCACCTCCAAAGAGCATCCTACCAAGACCCACCTCATCCCATAACTCTGCACGGAGTTTTTAGACATGTCTAATACACCTAAACTGCATATCCCAGGACACTGCAGGGTTTTACTTTTAAGAGTAGCCAATCCACCTAACCCGCAAATCTTTTGACGGTGGGAGGCAACCCACACAGACACTGATTGAATATGCAAACTCAACACAGCCAGTCACCTAAGACTGGAATTGAAGCTGGGTCTCTCGCGCTGTGAGGCAGCAGTGCTAACCACTGTCCCACCATATTACCCTGTTCCACATAGTCCAAAGAAATGAAATGCTTAATTAGAATCCTATGAAGGTTTAATTTGGAGAATCTATTTCAGGTTTAAAACATTCAATTAGCCACCTTCCAAATGGGACTAGATTAATTTGAGATACCTGGTCAGCATGGACAAGTTGGACCACATATGACTCTAATCACAGAGGCTGATTAATTTGTTCAATGTGCACCTGACCTCCTTGCAAGATGTCCCAAAATCCAATCCAAATAACTCCAGCAGCTTTAGACATTTTCGTACCAAGTCTATAACAAAAATTATTTAAACTGACCTAGAAGAAATCTGCAGGTTCCAATTGACCATCAGGTGGCACCATTACAGCATATTCAACTTTCCATCATTTCCTTTTCACATTTCTCTGCTTAACATTGTCTTGCTATGCTCTACACAAATGATTTATTCTTCATTGTCAGGATCATTAGATCTGTAGTAGAATGGAGGACTGATTATTTTTGAATAATCAATCTTTATAAAGCAATTTAATATCTAGTTCATTTCGTATAGCACTCCTATTTCATTAGATTATATGTCAGTTGGTTCAATAGATATTTCGGTGAAGATAAATGCAGCAGTAGTAAACAAACTTCTCGCTTGAAACCCATGTCAAAGCATAATGGTACTGGATATTAAATGCTGTGGAATACCAGCATGTGGAAATGTGTTCACCATTGCCCACAAATATGTTCTGATCACGGGCTACATGGATGATCCATAGATAGTTTCAACATATTTTCCAAGGGAAAGGGATTAAAACCGTTGAGCGAACATCTACTTTTTTGGTATTCCTATTTACAGGTGTTGTCCTTTACTTAAAAAGAATATCAGGCATTTGAGGGAAATAGATATTTGGGACATCGGAGAGTTGAGGGCATGAAGAATTTTTGACTCTTGGAGCAGATCAGCCATGACCTTATTGAATGGTGGGATAAGCTTGAAGGGCTGAATGGCCTACTGCTTTATGTTCTTACGGAATATACAGGAATGCAATATTGAGGTTAAAATCAGATTAACTATTACCTAATTGAATGGCAGAGCAGGATTGGAGGGCGGAATAGTCTATTTGTTCACCTGTTTGATGGTTCTTGTCTTCTTATGTCCTGTGCTGTTAACAATAGCAGGTTTCAGTGTGACTCTTTGGGCTGAGAGGAATGTAGAGGGTGTGACTACAGACTTCAAGTAGAATAGGAGAATAACCTGAATACTTTGTTTGAAAGAAGTTACTGGAGAAGACAAGTAATTAATTTCCCACCCACCATATCTGACAGATTCTATTTTTGTCGAGATCAGCGAGAAAGAGGATGGGAAATGACGTCCATCTGTGGGAACCCCAAGTTCAGCAAAGCCATTCAAACAGACCTGTTTTTCATTAGTGTAGAGTCCTTATCCTGTGGTATGGGATTTAATAATCCTTAGAGAAGTTTTAAATGTTCTCGAGGAAGGATAAATTCTGTAGAACAATCCAGTTGCTGAATCAATTCAATAATAATGTAAAAATGATTTTAAAATATCTTCCTTTATGAGGGTTCAAATAAAAAGTTGTTTAAATGACCAGCTCTTTCAAAATTGAAAATAAAACTGCCTGCTTATCTCTGTGAGTTGGAAAAATTAAAGTACTACTATTGTTGTATTACTAATGCTTGGTTGTTTTCCGCAAACTATCCTTATCATAGTGGGGAGTTATAAGTTCTCTAAGAGTTACAACTCAGACCATCCCTTTTTACCTCTTAGAAACTTTATGCTGAGATTACTTATTTTTCTGATTTTGCTTTACTGTGCATTTTGCATCAGTATTTACTGTGGAAAAGGACATGAAAGATATAGAATGTAGGGAAATAGATGGTGACTTCTTGAAAAATGTCCATATTACAGAAGAGAAAGTGCTGGATGTCTTGAAATGCATAAAAGTGGATAAATCCCCAAGACCTGATCAGGCATACATTAGAACTTGTGGGAAGCTAGAGAAGTGATTGCTGGGCCTCTTACTGAGATATTTGTTTCATCAATAGTCACAGGTGAGGTGCCGGAAGACTGGAGGTTGGCAAACGTGGTGCCACTGTTAAGAAAGATGGTGCCGGAAGACTGGAGGTTGGCTAACGTGATGCCACTGTTTAAGAAAGGTGGTAAGGACAAGCCAGGGAACTGTAGACAAGTGAGCCTGACGTCGGTAGTGGGCAAGTTGTTGGAGGGAATCCTGAGAGACAGGATGTACATGTATTTGGAAAGGCAAGGACTGACTAGCGATAGTCAACATGGCTTTGTGCATGGGAAATCATGTCTCACAAACTTGATTGAGTTTTTTGAAGAAGTGACAAAGAGGATTTATGAGGGCAGAGCTTGGACTTCAGTAAGGCATTTGACGAGGTTCTCCATAGGACACTAGTTAGCAAGGTTAGGTCTCATGGAATGCAGGGAGAACTAGCCATTTGGATGCAGAACTGGCTCAAAGTTGGAAGACAGAGGGTGGTGGTGGAGGGTTGTTTTTCAGACTGGAGGCCTGGATTGCCACAAGGATCGGTGCTGGGTGCACTACTTTTCATCATTTATATAAATTATTTGGATTTGAGCATAAGAGGTATAGTTAGTAAATTTGCAGATGGAGGTGTAGTGGACAGCGAAGAAGGTTACCTCAGATTACAACGGGATCTTGATCAGATGGGCCAATGGACTGAGAAGTGGCAGTTAGAGTTTAATTTAGATAAATGTGAGGTGCTGTGTTTTGAGAAAGCAAATCTTAGCAGGACTTATACACTTAATGGTAAGGTGCTAGGGAGTGTTGCTGAACAAAGAGACCTTGGAGTGCAGGTTCATAGCTTCTTGAAAGTGGAGTCACAGGTAGATATGATAGTGAAGAAGGCATTTGAAATGCTTTCCTTTATTGGTCAGAGTATTGAGTACAGGAGTTGGGAGGTCATGTTGCAGCTGTTCAGGACATTGATTAGACCACTGTTGGAATATTGTGTACATTTCTGGTCTTCTTCCTATCGGAAAGATGTTGTGAAATTTGAAAGGGTTCAGAAAAAATTTACAAGCATGTTGCCAGGAAGAAGGATTTGAGCTATAGGGTGAGGTTGAATAGGCTCGGGCTGTTTTCCCTGGAATGTTGGAGGCTGAGGGGTGACCTTATAGAGGTTTATAAAATCATGAGGGGCATGGATAGGATAAATAGGCAAAATTTTTTCCCTGGAGTGGGGGAGTCCAGAACTAGAGGGCATAGGTTTAGGGTGAGAGGGGAAAGATATAAAAGGGACCTACTGGGCAACGTTTGCACACAGAGGGTGGTACGTGTATGGAATGAAATGCCAGAGGAAGTGATGGCGGCTAGTAATAAAAGGCATCTGGATGCATATATGAATAGGAAGGGTTTGGAAGGATATGGGCCAGGTGCTGGCAGGTGGGACTAGATTGGGTTGGGATATCTGGTCGGCATGGATGAGTTGGACCGAAGAGTCTGTTTCCGTGCTGTACTTCTCTATGACTATGATTCTATGCCTATTTTTCACTGTTTGCTGAGTCATTGAGCACTTTTATTTCTGTCAGATTCAGTTATGCACAGTAACTGGCGATAAGCTTACAATCTTCATCAGTAACCTTCCCACAGCTTATCCAGGAACACTATAAATGTCCACTTTCAGCACAAATTAATCAAAAATAGTCAGCATGAATTTAATGGAAGCATATGTCTGACCAAGTTCAGGAGATTATGCTGAAACTGCATAAAATGCTATTTCAGCTGCAGTTAGAGTAATGTGAAGAACTTTTGTGACCACATTGCAGGAAGAATCTGGTTGTAATAGAGAAGGTTGAGAAGGTAAGTTGCTAGAACTGGAGATTTTGAGGAATGATGTAAATTTGGATAGAGTACTGTTGTTTTCTTTAGAACATAGAAAGCTTGGAGGAGGTTTAATTGAAGTGTACAAAGTTATGATGAGTAAAGGTAAACTAGACAGGAAGCCACCTATTCCCTTAGCAAAAGATATTAGTAACTGGGGGAATAGATTTAAAGTATTTGGCAGAGGGATTGGAGGGAAGTTGAGTCATTTTTTGCACAGAAAATCTGGGACCTGAAATTCACTGCATGAAAGGGTGGAAACACAGAAAACCTCAATACGTTTAAAAATTGCTTATATATGCTCTTGAAGGGCCATAATCTACATGGATACAGACCAAGAGTAAGTAAGTAAAATCAGCTTATCTAGTAAAAGCCTTCAGTATGTAAGTAACATTCAACTTTGGCACGGTACACCACTGTCAATATTGAATTCACTGACAATTTTAAAACATATACTCTTTCCGGAAACATGTCAGTAACGATTTAATAGTAGCAGCAATATTGTGTTATTAATGAACTATGCTTAAAGTTACAGCATGGATGTGGGCCATTTGACCAAGCCACTGCATGTTAATGTTTATCTATCCAGTCATAAAGTTACTTTTGACACAAAAGAGGGCATTTTGGCTCATCAAGTCAATAGTTGCTTCCCACATAGCATTTCATTCAGCCCCACTCCTTGCATTTGATCTCTGTAACCCTGTGACTTTACTTCCTTTTCCATTCCACTTCCTTTTAAAGTAATTAATTGTTCCCTCTGTCACAACCGTTATGGATAGTGAGTTCTGGGTAATTATCACTGGTTGAGTAAAATGTTCTTCCTTGTGTTCCTTCCCAAAATCTTAAAGCTGTGAATCCAGTTCTTGTACCATAAGCAAAAAGAAGAAAAATCTTTATTTGTCCACCTCATCTAAGCTTATCATAATCTGTACACATTATGATAAGCTTATTAAATTTCTCTCAATCTCCTTGCTCCAAAGAGAACAATCCCAGCCTTTCAAACCTAATCTTGCAACTAAAATTGTGATCCCTAGAATGATTCTGATTCATCTTTTCAGCATCTTCTCAAGGGCTTCACATCTTTTCTGCAGTGCAAACAGTCAAATCATATGTGCATTCTTTTGTCATGTTTAATGCTTCTTTCATGCAACAATACAGTCAAATCTTGAGAATTGGGCTTAAAGTTATGTTAATTTGACAAAGTGTCAGTTTCATCAAGTTTCACAGAGGGTTTCTGTCTTTGAGGCCTAGTGAGATCCCTTGACGTATCTTCCTAAACTCACCTCATTAACTAACTAACTTGCCCCAAGATGCTCCTCTTGCTTGATTCTACACCTACCACTCACTGTACCTCGAGCAGCTTGCCGCTGCTGCGATATCCTGGAATGGATCACCATCTGTGGCAGCAGGACCATCTTTAAATACACTGTTATCCTGGAGTTGGCCCGCACAGTTCATGATATTTGCCCTGAACATAGTGGTGAAAGGAAATTAGCACCTCACATTACTGGCACAGTCTTGGACGGCCTGATGACAGAGTGGCGCAGTAACCCCAGGACTAAAAATGGAGGCCACACATTAAACCATGCAAGCTTGTCCTGAGGTTGTGACCCAGTCAGTGCAGTCTGGGATGTCCAGAAGAATGCACAGTAATGTATGAAGAAGATCAATTACCTTCTACACTCGTAAGTGAACATAAGTGTTACCACCTGCTCGCCGATGCAACACATTCACTTTATCTCTGCTCGTGTACCTGTCTCTCACCAAGACTTATGCTCCACCATTCTCACTCTTGACTGTACTTCCCTCACTCACAGGCATTCATCACAATTCGTTGATAGCATTAACTTTGCATGCCTTCTGCCTTGCCTTCTCTCTAAGTTGGGTTACCTCCCCACCTACTCCAAAATTAACAGTTGTGCTAGCCATTTTCATCTCCTTTACTACCTGCCCCTCTATGATTCCAGGGGGATAACAACCCACAATAAGATGGAAAGAGTAGAGACGGATGATATGCTGTCTGATATTCAGGTCCTCACCCCTTATGGGGAGGGCACTCTCACTCTGAGTGCCCGAGCAGCTGACTGACTTTGTCAAAACCCCTGCACTTGCAGGCTGCCCTTAACATACTGTGCTGAAACCCCCTGCCTAAAGGCTATTTCCCTTCATTCGACTGAGGCCGACTGGCAACTTTGTCGAGCTCCTGGCTTTGAGTCTGTGCTAAATGTCACAGCAATATAGCAATCCTGTGATCCTTGTGAGCTTCAAAACCCTTAGAATTTCTTGAGGAAGCAGAGCACGAGAAAAGCAATACACCATATGGATGCTATTCACGTCCAGGTAGGCGCAAAATCAGCGAGCACTAAGAGCGCAAATGAATAGCTTGGAATCATAGAATCTCTACAGTCTGGAAATAAGCCATTCAGCCCAGCAGGTCCACACCAGTTCTTTGAAAAGCAACCCAACCAGACTCACCCCCCTCCCCTCCTCCCAGCCCCATTCACATAACCTTCCATTTCTCTTGACTAATCCACTTAACCTACACACCCCTGGATACTGTGGGAAATTTAGCATAGCCAATCCACCTAACCTGCACATCTTTGGACTGTGGGAGGAAACTGGAGCACCCTGAGGAAACCCACATAGACATGGGGTGAATGGTCAAACGCCACACCTGAGGCTGGAATTGAACCTAGATCCTGGTGCTGTGAGGCAGCAGTGCTAACCATTAAGTCATTGTGCTATTCCTAATTGCAGCCTGAGTGCATGTCCCTCAATGCAAAATGTCTTGCTGCAGTATTACAATAATATTTGCTCTGACGACTCAAGGTGAAGCATTGAAGTGCAGAAGCCATTAAGGTTCTTAGAAGCTGGCATGTATTGATGCTGATGCCAGTGGCTGTGGGGTTCATGTGGCCAGTGCCCATACTGTGAAATGCTGGTTCCCGGCGTGCAACATGCAGGTCTCTTGGAACAAGCAGCAAGTTGCCAGGCACCCATTCTGCCTTCCATGTCAAGAATTCTCATCTAGTTTGCTAACAATGTTAATATTGTAGGTAGGAGCACTTATTAATAAGGTGAGATGTGCAATTAATAAAGTTGTTGAAAAATAATGATTCCATTTCATAGGAAATTCAATGCCATCTAGCGAAAGTCTCTCCTTGATGCCCAGAGCACAGTGAAAAGATGCAGTGAGTTGTTCCCAACATCGAGATAGGTCTCACTGAACATCTTGTGCACTTCTGCCGCATTTCTCACCATAACCCATATTGTTCAGACCCCCATAAGGTTCTGACAATTGAAATAATTTATCCCTCAGTCACAAACCCTGGAAGTAAATCACAAATAATACTTTACCTAAATTTGATTTAAGTAAAAGCACATGGAATCACACAGAACAGAAGAAGCCATTTGGCTCATTGAGTCTGTACTGACTAAAAATGACATTCTTTCCAGCAAATGGGCCATAGTCTTGAATGTTATGACAGTTCTTTTTCCAACACTTCTCCCCCAAATTTTAAATATTTATTTCTTGCCATTTCTCTATCCCAGTGAATTCATGGGAAAGTCGTAGAACCGTAGAAATGTTATGACATGGAAAGAGACTATTCAGTCCAATTTATCTGTGCAAGCAGTGAAAGAAAACAGTTTATAGTAAATAACAACCAGCTATGCATTCCACTGCCATCTTCTAACACTTCGTCCATGCCCTTACAGATTAGAACAATTCAGGTAGAGATCCAGGTACCTATTTAGAATTGAGGGTATCTCCTCCACCGTTAAACCAGTCAGTGAATTGCAGAAACCCACTGCAATCTGGATGAAAATGCATTTCCTCATGTCTGTTCTAAATCTAAGTCATCTTAAATCTGTATCCTCTGGTAACTGAAAGAAAGACATCTTTTTTATCCATTCTATCTAGGCCTGTCATAATTTTGTGCACCTCAATTAGGTCACCCCTCAACTTTGTTTGAATGAAAATATCCTTAACTTATTCAATCTATGCTCATTGCTGTAATTTTCGATCTCTGACAACATTCCTGTGAATTTCTTCTGTACCCTTAGCTTCCTTCTTGTAATGCAGTGTGCCAAAGCTGTTTATAAATTTCACCTGTCACCTAATTAGCATTTTATACCGTTCCAGCTTTGCATCACAGTTATTGTGTTTAATGCTTCACTCAATGAAGTGTTCAATGTGCTATTTTTAAACACTTTATCTACCTGATTTGTCACATGCAAAAAAACTTGTAGATATGCCCAGAGATCTCTATCCCTCTGAAGATCCTTCTGTTTATTGTATATTCCCAACCTTGGTTTGTCCTGATGAGCATTATCTCTCAGCTGTTCTGGATTTTTTCCATTTGCCACATTTCCACCTACTTAACCAAATATATCAGACAATTGCTCACTCAGATGTTTTCAATAGATGAAAGCTGTTCAGTCTGTCCTTCTTACTACACTGTCCCGTTAAATAATAGTTGTACTGTGCTGCAGTCTCATTTACGAGAATGTGAGGACTGTAGATGCTGGAGATCAGAGTTGAGAGTGTGATGCAGAAAAAACACAGCAGGCAACATCCGAGGAGCAGGAGAACCGAGGTTTTGGGCATAAGCCCTTGGTCAGGAATGAAGCTCATTCCTGCTCCTGCTCCTCAGACGCTGTCTGACCTGCTGTGCTTTTCCCACACCACACTCTTGACTGCAGTCTTGTTTGAAAGGAAAACATAACGTGATATGAGTTGCTGTGTGCTTGTATCATAACAAAATTATTGTTGGTAGGTTCTTGTATGATAGAAACAATAGTCTTGTATTGTTGAGGTATTAGAAAAAGTATTGCCCACTTCATTCCTTTCTTACAGAGACTATTTTGCAGCTAATTGATAGTGGTTTTCCATGTATTTGCTACCCTTGTCCTTCCAGATGGTAAAGAAGATTTTGCAGGGCTGAAGGGGCTGAGTTTGCCATTATCGTTTCCAATACCTAAATAAACCAAAATTAATTTTGTCAGAAGCCTCCTTCAAATAATTTGGATACCATACCTTTTGTATATATGCTTAGAAACCTAGCAGTGAAACATATAAAATCATTAACAATGTGAATAACTGAAGAATATGAGTACTTCAGACGGATGTGTTTGCAATTATTACATTTGACTCTTTCAGCCTCCTATTTTGCAACTAGGTTGTTTTAGCTATGATGTAGTTTCATTCACGCCTAAGGAGTATGGCCAGCATTTTAGTCTTAATTATTTATTTTCCTCCAAAATCCTACTTTCCCCTGCCTCTTCTTTTCCCATTCTGCTCCTTATTAAAGGAAAATTATACTGGTACCAAGTCCATTATGATATGCACATTCGGACGCACACCCGGGAGCACCTGTATTACTGCTCTCAATGCAGCTACTCCTCCATCACCAAGAACTGTCTCAAACGTCATGTCGTGCAGAAACACAGCAACATTCAGCTGAGGTGCTCATCTGAGGGATGCGGTTACACCACTGCGGACAAGTACAAGCTGCAGGCACACCAGAAAAACCATGGTGAACTGGTAAGTTCTTACGCCCAACACTCTCTACCACTAAGTGTTGCTATGCTGGGTTGGGAAATATTACTGAAAGGAATTACATTGAATGTTTGCCACTCCATATCCAAAGAGTGAACTACAAAATTATCTATTCCTGTTTGGTGCAAAGAGAATTGTGACCAAACAATGGCTTATGAGGGAAGTTATAGATCATACTAACTGCAAAGCAGAGGCATACAAAGTGGCAAAAGAACAATAGACCTAAAGATTGGGAATAGTTTGGAAGTTAGCAAAGGAGGACCAGGTATTGATTAAGAAGTGGAAAATAGAGTATAACTTGCAGGGAACATAAGAACTGACTGTAAAAGTTTATTTTGGTAGGTAAAGAGAAGAGCATTGGTGAAAACTAATGTAGGTCTTTTACAGTCAGAAACAGGGGAATTTATAATAGAGAGCAAAGAAATGCCTGACAAAACTAAATTCTTACTTTGCTTCTGTCTTCACAAACAAAGAATAAATAGCATAGCGGATATGATAGGCAACACAGGGTTTAGTGAGGGGGAGAAACTGAAACAATTCTGTATTAATAGAGAAATCATGTTGGAGAAATTGATGTGATAGTAGTTACCTTGATGGTTATTTTTCAAGGAGAAAGTGAGGTCTGCAGATGCTGGAGATCAGAGCTGAAAATGTGTTGCTGGAAAAGCGCAGCAGGTCAGGAAGCATCCAGGGAACAGGAGAATCGACGTTTTGGGCATAAGCCCTTAGACTCCAGAACAGTTCCTGTAGATTTAAAGTTAGCTAATGGAGCCACGCTATTCAAAAAAGGAAGTAAAAAGAAAGCAGGGAATTATAGTTCACTGGCTCTGATGTCAGTAGTGGGAAAAATGCTAGAGTCCGTTATCAAACATTTTATAGCAGAACACTTAGAAAACTGTGGAAAGCAGGAGAGTCAGATTAACTACGTTAGCTAACCTCCAATCTCCAATTAAGAGATTCAGACACAGTCAGCATAGATTTACAAAAGGGAAATCATGTTGACAAATCTACTGGAATTATTTGAGAATGTAACTTGTAAAATTGATCAGGAGGAGCCAGTGGATGTGGTTTATTTGGACTTTCAGAAGGCTTTTGACAAAGTCCCACATAAGAGATTAATGTGTAATATGGGGGATCTTGGACAGTGTATGACATGATTAGAAAATTAGTAAGCATTAAGGAAACCAAGAGTAGAAATAGGTCTTTTTCTGAATGGCAGGTAGTGACTAATGGGGTGCCATAGAGATTAGCACTAGAAACCCAGCTATTCCATATATATTAATTATTTAGAAGATAAAACTAAATGTAATATCTTAAATTTTGCAGATGGCACAAAGCTCGGTGAAAGGGTGAGCTGTTAGGAAGATGCAGAGATATTGTGAGATTTCAGCAGGTTGAGGAAGTGAGCAAATGCATGACAGGTGCAATATAATTTGGACAAATGTGATATTGTCTACTTTGCTAGCAAAAATTGAAAGGCAGATTGTTATTTGGCTATAAATTGAGAGGGGGGAATGTTTGACAGCACTTGGATCGCTGAAAGTAAGCAGCTGTAGCAAATAGTAAAGAAGACAAATGTACGTCAGTCTTCATAGTGAGAGGATTGAGTACAGAAACAAGGATGTATTGCTGTAATTATACCGGGCATTGCTGAGGCTATTGGAGTATTGTGTGCAGTTTTGATCTCCTTATCTGAAGAAAGATACTCTTGCTATAGACAGAGTGCAGCAAACGTTTCCCAAATTGATTCCTGGAATAGAATGACTGACATATGAGGAGAGATTGAGTCACTGAGGATTGTACTCACTGCAATGTAGAAGAATGAGGAGGGTTCTTATAGAAACTTACAACATTTTAACAGGACTGTACAGGTTAAATGCAGTAAGGATGTTCTTGATGGTGAGACACTTCAGGATTGGGGATTATAGTTTAAGGATAAGGGGTACACCTTTTATGACTGAGGTGAGACAATATTTCTTCACCCAGAGAATGGTGATTAGATTACTTACAGTGTGGAAACAGGCCCTTCGGCCCATAAAGTCCATACCAACCCTCTGAAGAGTAACCCACCCAGACCCATTCCCCTACATTTACCCCTTCACCTAACACTACGGGCAATTTAGCATGGCCAATTCACCTAACCTGCACATTTTTGGACTATGGGAGGAAACCGGAGCACCCGGAGGAAACCCATGCAGACACTGGGAGAATGTGCAAACTCCACACAGACAGTTGCCTGAGGCGGGAATGGAACATGGGTCTCTGGCGCTGTGAGGCAGCAGTGCTAACTACTGTGCCGCCCATGGTGAGTTTGTGGAAAGTGGTTGAGGCCAAAACATGTACTTTCTAGAAGGAGCTAAATATAACTCTTGTGGCTAAGGATAAAGGGCTATGGAGGAGGGTGTGATTAAGGCATTGAGCTTGATGATCACCCATGGTCATATTGAATGGCAGAGCAGGCTTTATGGGTTGAATGGACTACACTTCCTCCTATCTTCTATGAGTCTTTATAACCAATGAATGCTGATCCCAAGGTAATATTGGTTCCAGTGTTTAGCATCAGGCAACCAGACTTTTTCAACTTTTGAATGGACTATCTATAAATCTTGAATTCAAACCAGCTATTAAGTAAAACTGTTTTTCTCAACCTCACTTAAATATATGCATCATTATGTGATGATATTAAACTTTAGAAAAGTGTCACCAATAGTATTGTATTCCATTTGAAAATCTTGAGTTCAAGACCCATTCCAAGACTTGAACACGTAGGTTAGGCTAACAAGTCTGTACAATAATGAGTGAATGTTGATTTATCAGTAGTGTAAGGGAGAAGTTAAGGAGGGATTTTCATTGTAACCTAAGCTGTTGTGGGAAATGTACCTTTGCTGTTGGCATCACTCTGCATCACAAACCAGCCCAACTGAGCTAATCGCAATGAGGGAATCCTTAAATTAAACCACCAACAGTTAATCTCTCTCTCTAACAAGAGAACAGCTGTATGTTTCAATAGGGCTATAGCAACTTCTACCTTTAATAATTTGGATGTGAAAGAATAGTGATTTGTCCAATTGTCGAGGTGGATATAAAAGTGCTATTCCAAGAAAAGTCCTTCCAGGTGTTCCCAACAAACAAAGCTAAATACAGATTCATTTGCTACATCTTATTGCTGTTGGTAGGTTTGGTTGTTTCTTAAATGAATATAATAATGGGGCTCTGCTTTAAAAATAACTTATTGATTGTGTATCATTTTAGAATGCCTTGAGGAGGTAAAGACAAGCAAAAAAAAAGCTTTATTTTTCTTCCCTGATTTTTTTTCATCACCAGCCACAGTAACAATTAAAATTCACTCTTTCCATCATCATTCCACATTTCTATCTGTCTAGGTTGGACTTGGAAACTGGGGAAAGTGAACAGATAGCTCATCAGAAATGCTATCCTTGTTCTTAATATCATGAATTAGCTTCCTTGACGTCTATATTGGCCAGTTTTATTCTTTTAATCACTGAATTATTAAAATTATGCACTATATTCTGAAAGAATAAAAATACACCGATAGCTAATCTGTATGCCACACTGCCTGAATGTATTATTTCCATTTCACCTCAAAGCATGCCTGACTAAGTAACTTATCTTTAATCTGTCCAAATTTTTGTCACACACAACTGCTGGAGCTGGAACATTCAGCAACTGATTTGGAGAACTGAGGCAATTATTTTTGACCCCCAACCTAACTTCTAATCCCTAGCTACAGACCCCATCTTTCTTCCTGGAAACTGTCTGAGGTGAATTCTGACCATTTGAACTTTAGTCAGTATTTGACTCTGAGATGAACTTCTGATCACTGATTTGCTGCATCAACAAAGCTGCCGACATCCATAATTAATTTGATTTGATTTTGCCTCATCTCCTCTCAACTGCTGATGAAAGCCTCATCCTTTGTTAGTTACCTTAAGACTTGACTCTTGGCTGGTCTTATTTTGTCCACACTTCAAAATATTAAATTCATCCAAAACTGTGCTTCCCATAGTCCACCTCGCATTAAGTTATGTTTACCTCATCACTCGTGGTGATTGACCTACTTGTGTGCAGATTAACCTGTCTGGCAACACCAAAAAAATGTCATTGTTTTCAAATCCATCCACGGGCTCGCCATTCTCTAGATCTGTATGCTACTCCATCCCAATGTTCCAAAATGTCTGTCCTGTTCCAATTCTAGTCTATTTGCATTCATTTTAATTACCATATTATTGGTGGCTGTGCTTCAGGCTGCCAAAGTACTAAGCTGCAGAATATTCACCCCTCCTCTCACCACTTCTTCTCTGTTTTTTTTTCTTTTAAGATAGACTTTAAAACCTACCTCTTTGACCAAGCTTTTGTCTGTCCTAATATTCCTTTTTTTTGGTTCGGTGTCAGATTTTATTTGTAGACACTCAGTCATAGAGATGTATAGCACGAAAATAGACCCTTCAGTCCAACTCATCCATGCTGACCAGATATACTAAATTAACCTAATCCCATTTGCCAGCACTTAGCCCATATCCCTCTAAACCCTTCCTATTCATATACTCATCCAGGTACCTTTTAAATTGTACCAGTCTGCACCACTTCCTCTGGCAGCTCATTTCAAATACACAGTACCTTTTGCATGAGAACGTTGCCCCCTTAGATCCATTTTAAATCCTTCCCCTCTCACCCTAAACCAATGCCCTCTAATTCTGGACTCCCTCAAATCCATGTCCCTTATGATTTTATGAGCCTCTATATGGTCACCCCTCAGCCTCAGATGCTCTAGGTAAAACAGCTGCAGCTTATTCAGTCTCTCCCGATAACACAAATCCTCCAACCCTTGCAACATCCTTGTAAATCTTTTCTGAACCTTTTCAAGTTTCACAAAATCCTTCCTATAGGAGGGAGACCAGAACTGCACGTAATATTCCTCCTGTGAATTGCTTTAGGAAATGCTTTACTGTATTTCCCTATAGCCTGGATTCCTTTAGCCCTCAGAACAGTATCAAACTCCTTATTGAAAACATTTAATATTTTGGCCTTAGCCATTATCTGTGGTAGATGATTCTGCAAGCTCAACACTCTCTGGATGAAGAAATTTCTTCTCATCTCTGTCCTAAGTGGCCTACGTCATATCCTTAGACTGTGATTCCTGATTCTGGACTCCTGGTTATTGAGAAGATCCTTTCTGCAAGTATCTTATCTTGTTAGAATTTTATAGTTTTCTATGAGATCTGCTTCTTCTAAAAGCCAATGAATATAGACCTAATTGATCGAGTGTGTTATTTTACGTCAGTCCTGACATCCCAGGAATCAGTCTGGTAACTTTCACTGCACTCCCGCTATCCTTTCTCATTTAAGGAAACCAAAACTGTGCAGAATATTCCAGATGTAGTCTCACCAAGGCCCTGTGCAATTGCAGCAAAGCATCCTTGCTCCTTACTTGAATCCTGCTGCTGTAGCAGCATACATAAGATAGAGTTCTCAGGCCTAAAGGGATCAAGTGACATGGAGAGAATAGGGAGCAGAATATTAATTTGGACAGTTAGCTGTGATTGTGTTAGGTAGCCGAGTAGCTCATGGAACCAAGTGGCCTGCTCCAATACTGTATAGCATTTGCCTTCTTCACTGCCTACTGCACCTGTGTGCTTACTTCAGTAACTGGTGTTTGAGGACATCCAGACCTCATTGCATCTTCCCCCTTTTCCAATCTACCTTCCCGTTCTTGCTATGTCACATTTATTCCCATTATGCTTTATTGGCCATTCATTTGCCCACTTTCTCAATTTGTTCATATCACACAGAAGAATCTTTCCATCCTCCTCTCACCAAGCTTTGTGTTGTTTTCAAATGTGGAGAAATTACCTTTTGTTCCATTATCTAAGTCATTCATGACATTATGGATACCTGGGAGCCAAGCACCAATTCCTATATTACCCCACTACCACCATTCAGTTTATTTCTATTCCTTGTTTCCTGTCTCTCAACCAGTTCTCTATCCATTACAATGCACCATCTCCAATCTGTCACTCATTAGTTTTATATGCTATCACACCTACAGGTCCTTTACTTGGAGTTTTGGACTAAATAAATCACATCAACTCTACTAGGTACATTCTCAAAATATTCCAATAGATTTGTCAAGTATGGTCTCCCTTTTTGTAAATCCCTGCTGACTCTGTTCATTCCTGTCACTGTTTTCCAAATGCTCAGTTATTAAATATTTTAAGTGGACTCCAACATTTCCTCAACTACTAATATCAGGTTAACAGTCTGTAATTCCCTGATATCTCTCTACCATCTGTTTTAAGTAGTGGTGCTACATTAGCTACCCTCCAATCCATAGGAACTGTTCCATAGTCTTGGAATCTTGAAAGATAACTACCAATGCAGCCACTATTTCTATGCTAACTTTCTTAAGCATTCTGGGATGTAGATTGTCAGACCATAGGATTTAATGGCTTTTAATTGCATCAATTTCCCAACAGTATTTCCGTAATAATGCTGATTTCCTTCAGTTCCTCCCTCTCACTTGACCCTGTGTTCTCCAACATTTTTGAGAAGTAGGACACTATTTGTGTCCTTTTTATGAAGACAGAATCAAAATATGTATTTAATTGCTCTGCCATCTCTTTGTTCCCTATTATAACTGACTTGTTTCTGATTAAAGGCACCTGTATTTCTCTTCACTAATACTTTTCTCTTCCTAAACCTGTATGTGCTTTTGCAATCATTTTGTGTATTCCCGACAAGCTTACTTTTGTATTCCGTTTTCCCCTCTCAAATCAATCTCCTTGTCCTCCTTCACCAAAAATCTAAACTGTTCCCAATTAATCCTCAGTTCTTCTATGCTTTTTTATTGAATTTGTATGCCCCTTCTTCAGATTTAATATTATCTCTAATTTCCCTTGTTAGCCATGATTGGACCATCTTTCGCCTTTTTTTGTGTTAGACAGGAATGAACAATTGTTGTTCCTCCATGAATTTTTTAAATCTTTGCCATCGCCAATCTACCGTCATTCCTTTTAAATAATGCTCCCCAATTTATCATAGCCAATTCATGCCTCATACCATCATTGTTTACTTTATTTTTATTGAGGTTCTAGACTCAGAAACAACTACATCATCTCCATCTTGTTGAAGAGTTCCATCGTGTCAGGGTCCCTCTTCTCCAAAGTACTATACACTGTTATATCGCCAATCATTCCTTTCTCATTACATATTAATTATTCTAGTTGGCCTGTTCTCTAGATGGTTCCTCAACATATAACCAGTGTTCGTGACAGGTAGATGATTGGTTGATCAGTTTTAAAATGTTATCCCTAAATGGTGGGACTTTTTTAAGCTAATATTGGAGAGGTACAAATACTACATTACATTTATAGCTTAAATAATTGGACTACTTATTAAAACTACAGGTGACAGTTAAGACTTGAAACATAGTTGGTCGAATATAACACAAGAAAGGTAACAGAGTAGGTGATGTGTTACAGTTGTAGCATTGGGATTCTGGTGGACACCAGCATGTTCATTTCAACGAACTTAGGCTGAGTTGGTAATCTGGAACTCGAGGTTTGGACATTGAAGTGCATCAGAGAGAGGAAGGTTACAGGGGCATATTTTTTCCAGGAGATGTCACACCCTTTGGGTGAGGTATTTCAGATTTGATCTGTGGTCATGGACAGTGGTTGTAACTGTGATTGAAGCAGATATACTAATACTGAGGAAAGAGAAAGCTGTATCATGGAGATCAGCTTCATCTGAACTTTGCTGGAACTAGTATTAGATTAGATTTTTTTTTTAGATTACATTACAGTGTAGAAACAGGCCCTTCGGCCCAACAAGTCCACACCGACCCGCCGAAGCGAAACCCACCCATACCCCTACATTTACCCCTTACCTAACACTACGGGCAATTTAGCATGGCCAATTCACCTGACCCTGCACACCTTTTGGACTGTGGGAGGAAACCGGAGCACCCGGAGGAAACCCACGCAGACACGTGGAGAACGTGCAAACTCCACACAGTCAGTCGCCTGAGGCGGGAATTGAACCCGGGTCTCAGGCGCTGTGAGGCAGCAGTGCTAACCACTGTGCCACCGTGCCGCTCACTATTCTAGTGAGGTGTATCACTAGAGCTGAAAATAGGACTTTAAACTAAATAGTAGCAGGAAAATTAGCAGGAAGGGAGATTTGGAAAATTAACAGTTGGCAAAGAAATAGGACAGGATAGTGATACAGCTAACAGTAACCAGTAAGTGTCAGAATGTACAAGCAAAGGAGTGTACCAAAACATGGTCAACCAGGGAAAAATAGCTTTCACAGAGGGGGAGCAAGACTTTGGTGAAAGAAGATTTCAGTATCCACGGTGGCACAGTGGGCGGCACGGTGGCACAGTGGTTAGCACTGCTGCTACCAAAACATGGTCAACCAGGGAAAAATAGCTTTCACAGAGGGGGAGCAAGACTTTGGTGAAAGAAGATTTCAGTATCCAAATGTAAAATTGAAGTAATAAGAAATTATTTGGGTTAAGACTAGCTTAGTGGAACAGAAAAGACCAGAGAATTTAATGGTAACATTGCATCAAAGAATGCTCTTTGTGTGAAACAGTAATTTTAAAAAATTGAACCCACTTTAATAGAATTTGGGGAGCATTACCTACAACATAGATAAACTTTTTAAAATTCGTTCATGGGAAGTAGGTACTACTGGCTAGGCCAGAATTTATTGCTTAACCCCAGTTGCCCAAAGAACAAAGAGTCAATATTTGATTTAAAGTATCATCAACAGTGGTATCAAGAGGCACTGACTTAACAATAACCTACTCTCTGATACCTAGTTTTGGTTCTGCCAGAGCCACTTAACTCCTGACCTCATTACAGCCTTGGTTCAAAAATGGACAGAAGTATCAAATTCCAGAGACACAATGAGACTGACTGCCTTTGACATCAAAGGTGTATTTGACCACGTGTGGTTCAAGGAGTCCAAGCAAAAGTGGAATTAAATTGAATTGAATTGAGTGTCACGTGTACCAAGACACAGTGAAATGTTTTGTCGTGCGAGCCATACAGGGTAGATCACATAGTTAAGTAAATAATCGGTAAACAGCGGCAAAAAACAAAAACACAGGTACAGGTAGTGAAGAGTTTGTGAGTCCATTCGGTATTCTAACAACAGTAGGGTAGAAACTGTTACGAAACCAGCTGCTGTGCGCGTTCAGGCTTCTGTACCTTCTTCCCAATGGTACAGGTTGTAGAAAAACATTGCCAGGGTGGGATGGATCTTTGAGAATGCTGGCGGCCTTTCCTTGACAGCAGGCCTGGTAGATGGATTCTATAGATGGGACCTTGGCCTTTGAGATTTTCTGGGCCAAGTTCACCATTCTCTGTAACCATCTCCAATCTTGAATGGTACAGTTGCCATATCAGGTAGTGATGCATCCAGACAGAATGCTCTTGATAGCGCACCTGTAAAAGCTGGCAAGGGTATTTGTCGTCATGCCAAATTTGCTCAGCTGCCTGAGGAAGAAGAGACGTTATTGGGCCTTTGTAACCAGTGCGTTCACATGAGGAGTCGCAGAAAGCTTGTTGTGGATGACCACTCCTAGGACCTTGACACTTTCCACCTCTGTGCTGTTAATGTGTAGGGGGGGCATGAGTAATATGCCATCGAAAGTCAATAATGAATTCCTTGGTTTTGCCGGCACTGAGAGCTAGGTTGTTCTCAGTGCGTCATTTTTCCAGTTCTTCCTGTATTCTGCTTCATCGCCATCAGAGATTCAACCGACTGTGGTGGTGTCATCAGCGAACTTGTAAATGGCATTAGTTTGTTATTTGGCGACACAGTCATGGGTATACAGTGAGTACAGTAAGGGGCTGAGTAAGCACCCCAAGGGGGCTCCAGTGTTGTGTGTTAGTGAGGATGAAATATTGTCCCCAGTCTTCACTGATTGTGACCTGTAGGTCAGGAAACTGAGGATCCAGTTGCAGAGAGTGGGGCTTAGTCCGAGATCATTAAGTTTAGTAATCAGTCTCGAGGGGATAATACTGTTGAAGGCTGAACTGTAGTCAATGAGTAGGATTCTTACGTGGCTGTTCTTGGTGTCAAGATGTTCTAGGGAGGAGTGAAGGGCATGTGATGTGGCATCTGACGTGGATCTGTTGGTCTGATAGGCAAATTGGAGTGGGTCAAGAGTAATGGGGAGGCTGGAGTTGATTAATCTTCGAGGAGAAAGTGAGGTCTGCAGATGCTGGAGATCAAAGTTGAAACAGGAAGAAGGGCCTGTGCCCGAAACGTCGAATCTCCTGTTCCCTGGATGCTGCCTGATCTGCTGTGCTGTTCCAGCAATAAAAGTTCAAACTGGAGTTGATTAATGCCATGACCAGCCTTTCAAAGCACTTAATGACCACCAAAGTTAAGGCCACTGGGCAGTAGTCATTGAGACATGCTGCATGAGCCTTCTTAGGCACAAAGATGATGTTAGCCCTCTTGAAACAGTGAGGGACAGTGGCCTGCTGCAGGTAGAGGTTGAAGATGTCCGAGAAGACCTCTGCCAGTTGATCTGCACTCTGAGTGCACGGCCTGGTACTACACCTGGTCCCATCACTTTCCTTAGATTCACACGAAGGAAAACTTCTGACCTCTGATGTAGTGACTGTTGGGATAGGTTTGCCAGGACTTGTCAGAATAGGTGTTACCTCTCCGCCAAAATTCTGCTCAAAGCGAGCATAGAAGGCATTGAGACGATCTGGGAGAAATATGTCATCGTCTCCCATCTTGCACTGTCTTATTTTAGAACCTGTGATGTCATTCAGTCCTTGCCATAGTTGCCGCGTGTTTGTCTGGGTCTCTACTTTGGATTGGTATTGATCCTTGGCTGTCTTAATGGCTCTGCAAAGGTCATACTTGGATTCCTTGTATTTGAGTGGCTCTCCTGATTTGAAGGCCTCATGCTGGTTTTTAGTAGGTTCTTTATGTCCTGATTCATCCAGAATTTCCTGTTGGGGAACACCTGGATTAACTTCCTTGGTATACAGTCCTCTAGACACACTCAAAGGTAATCAGGGAAGAAACACTCTGCTGCTTAGTGTCATACCTAGTAGAAAGAAAGATGGCTGTAGTTGTTAGAGATCAGCCATCTCAGCTGCAGGATATCTCATCTGGGCTTTGCCCTAGACCCAACTATCCTCAGTTGCATTATCAATGACCTTTCCTCTATCATAAGGATCAGCTGGAGGTCATGGAACATGTACCATTTACCTATGACAGAGGTAAAAAGAGGAATGAGGTCCTGCACAAAAAAAATAAGAGATCTAGGAAATATATTAAAAAGCAGGACCTCAAAGCTTACTCAGGATTACTCCCAGTACCATTTGCAAGAGCGATCAGGAATAGGAGAATAAACGAGTGTGAATGTGTGGATGGAGAATAGGTTTAGGACGGAGGGATTTAGTTTCGTGAGACATTATGACCAATTCTGGGGATGCTGGGATCTGGAAAGCTGGATGGGTTGTATCCCAGCCAGGCCAAGACCAATATCCTCATGGATATTTGCTAGTACTGTGGAGGAATGGTGTAAATTAGAGTGACAGGGAATGGAAGTCTCAGTTAAAAAGGGGAAAAAGAAATTAGAAATGGAAGATAGAAAAGTAGAACACAAAAATAGAAGGTAGATGAAGTAAGGGCTAGTAGTAAGTGGGACTGTAGTACAAAAAATTTGTGTAAAACATTCACAACGATAAGTCCAAAGATTCTATATCTGAATGCATAGAGCATTTTCAATAAGGTAGACAAATTAACAGCATAAATAGTGGCAAATCGTTGCTGTGCAGTTGCAGTTATGGAGATATGGCTGAGATCTGAAGATAGATTGGGTAGCATTGTTGATGAATGATGGCATCAATGTTATAGTACAAAAGGAAAGGGAGTAGAAAATCCAGATGTTGAATCTGTCTGCGTGGAGCTGGGAAGCAACAATTTGTCTAGAGGCCCCTGAAAAGTACAGTTAAGGTATGGGATAGCATTAAACGGGAAAATATAGATGCATGCAATAGGGGTGCTATGGACTGAGCAAACCATGTTAGGAACAGGATGGCGGATGAATTCCAGTACATTGAGGTACCAGTTAGGGAACAGGCTATCCTAGACCTGGTTTTGTACGATGAGAAGAGGTTAATTAATAATCTTGAAGTAAGAGGTTGTTTATGAAAAAAAGTTATGGAATTCTTCATTGGAATACTGTAGAAAGTGAAACTCTGATAACTGAAACTAGAGTCCCAAATCTAAACAAAAGGAGCTATGAAGGTGCTAAGGATACATTAGTTGTGACAGACTGGGTAATTTCATTAAAAGGAAATGACAATGATTAATATTTAACTCATGAATGTGTGCATTATATTCAGTTATACACTTCATTTGAGTAAAAGAACACAAGAGGAGAAGTATACCATTAACAAGTGGTTACCAAAGGAATCTAAGGATCATATAAAATCCAAAGACGATGTTTGGGGTGAAGGAGTAAACGGTAGGAAGAGACAGACCCCACAGAGAAAGACAGTTAGGCAGATAAACTCTGGGCGGGGGGGGTACTGCAGATGCTGAAGATTAGAGTCAAGATTAGAGTGGTGCTGGAAAAGCACAGCAGGTCAGGCAGCATCTGAGGAGCAGGAAGATCGATTTTCCTGCTACTTGGATGCTGCCTGACCTGCTGTGCTTTTCCAGCACCACTCTGATCTTGAAGATAAACTCTGGGCTCTATTCCTACGCATTTGTTTACTCCTACTCCCTGTCCTCAGAATATATTCCATGTTCCTAGCTGCTAATAGTTCTAAAGAAGGATTACAGGACTCGAAATATTAACTCTGTTTTCTCTCCATTATTATTGCTAGTTCAATTGAGTTTCTCCAGCAATTTCAGATTTCCAGCATTCGCAGGTCTTTCTTTTATTTATATTACCCTAATTCTATTTGCTTTGATTTTTCACACTAACCTCTTTTATGGGCCTTTCTCAAAAGCAATTTGAACATCAAAATACTTCAAATCCACTCATTGTCCCCTGTGTATTTTACAGTTAAGTCCTCAAAAAATGCCAGTAGGTTTGTCAGGCGCAATTTCTGTTTTATAAATCCATGTTGATTTTGTGTAATCCTGTTGGTATTTTCTAAGTGTTCCATTATCACAACCTTTCCAATAGCCTGCCTAATCAGTCTTCTCTCTTTCTGGGCCTGTTCTTCACCTATTAATTTAGTCCCTTTCCTCACCCTCTCCTATCTTCAACACATATACCATAATGTCCGAGCTACTCATGAAGAAGGGTCACTAGTCTCGAAATGTTAACTTTGTTTTCTCTCCATGAATAAGAGTAATATGTGGCACAGACTGAGAATTGGTTAGCAGACAGGAAACCACGAAAAGGAATAAATGGATTGTTTTCAGAGTGGAACGTGGTGACAAATGTTGTGTACAGAAGAGAGGGCCTGGACCCAATTATTCAACAAATGTATCAACAATTTAGCTAATGGAATCAAATGAAATGTTTCCAAATTTGCTAATGACGTAAATTGCAAGTTGTGAGGAGGATGTAAAGTGGCTTCAGAGCAACTTAACAAGTGGACAATTACATGGCAGATGCAGTAACATGTGGATCAGTATGAGGTTGTCCATTTCGGTAGGTAAAACAGAATGGCAGAGTATTGTTCAAATCGTAAGTGAATTCAGAAATGTTGATAGACAAAGGAGACATGGCGACCTTGTAAATTAGTCATTGAAAGCAGGCATGTGCATACAGCAAACCACTGAGAAGGCAAATGGTCTGTTGGCCTTCTTTGCAAGAGGGTTTCAATACAGGAGTAACAAAGCCCTACTGCAGCTATACGGGGCCTTGGTTAGACCACAGCTGGAATATTGTGTAAGTTTAGTCTCCTTAGCTAAGAAAAGAGAATGTTCTATCTAATTCCTGAAATGACAAGTTTGTCATATGAGAAGGCATTGGGTTGACTGAGCCTGTATTCACTGAATTTTAGAAGAATGAGAGGGATTTCATTTAACCATATGAAATTCTGCCAGGCTAGGCTGGATGCAGGTGATGTTTCTCTTGACCGGGCCTCCAGAAAAAGGAGTCATGGTCTCAAGAAACATTGCATGCCATTTTGGAATAAGATTAGGAGAAATTTCTTCACTTACAGGGTGTGTACCTGTTGAATTCTTGAACACAGAATGTTGTTGAGATGTCACTGAATATAAGGTAATTAATATTAGCAGAGAAAATGTACTGGACAAGTACAAAGGATTAGAATGTAATAAATGCCCAGGACCTGAAGATTAGCATCCTAGAATTTAAAGAGATTCGCTGCCGAGATATTGATACATTGCGAATGATTTTCTAGAATTTTCTAAATATGGACACAGCCCCAGAAGATTAGAAACAAAAATAGAAGTTACAGGAAAAGTTCAGCAGGTTTGGCAGCATCTGCGAAGAGACGTCAAAGTTAATGCTTCGGGTTCAGTGACCCTTCCTCAGAACTGATGATAGCTAGGAAAGTGTCGGCCTATATGCAAAAGATAGGGTGGCAGAGGGGGTAAGGAGTAAACAATAGGTGGGTTTGGAGCCCAAAGAGAGAAAAGAATAGTTGGACAGTCAAACGAGTGGATAACGAGCTGGCAGGGAGCGTGATTGGCTGTTAATAGAAACTGTTAGTGGCTAACAATAGATAGTGTGTAATGACTGGGCTGGTGTTACACCTTCAGTAGTTGCAGGGCAAGGTGCCATGGGGCTGTGAGGGAGTATTGGGGTGTGAAGGAATAGTGGAGAGTGTAGTGCTGCAAAAACACAGCATCCAAGGAGCAGGAAAATCGATGTTTCGGGCAAAAGCCCTTCATCAGGAAGAGTGGACCGGGGGAAAGGTCCCTGCAAAAGGCAAACAAGGGAGAGGAGGGGAATGTGTGCCTGGTGGTGGGATCTTGCTGAAGGTGGCAGAAATGGTGGCTGATAATCTTCTGGGTGTGGCTGCTGGTGGGATGGTAGGTAAGGGCAAGGGGAACTATTGTGGGAGGGAAAGAGGGGTTAAGGGCAGAAGTAGGGGAGATGGGTCAGACCAGGCTGATGGCCCTGTCGACAACAGTTTTGAGGAAGAAGATGGACATTTTGGAGGCTCACTTGTCGAAGTTGGCCTCATTAGAGCAAAAGGATAAGACATTGCAACAGAATTAGGTCTCTTGGCCCATCAAAACTGCTCTGCCATTTAATCATGCCTGATGTGTTTCTCAGCCCTATTTTCTTGCCTTTTCCCGGTATCCCTTGAGCCTTTTACCAATCAAGAACCTGTCTAAATAAAAATTGAAAGAACTGAAGATGCTATAAATCAGAAAGAAAACCAGAAGTTACTGGAAAAGCTCAGCATGTCTGGCAGCATCTGTGCAGAGAAATCACAGTTAACGTTTTGGGTCCAGTAACCCTTTCTCAGAACCTCTCTATCTTAAATACACTTAATGACTTGAGGTCCACAGATTAACCACCCTCTGACTGAAGAAATTCCTCCTCATGCCAATTCTAAAAGGCTGTGCCTTCATTCTGAGGCTATGCCCTTGGGTCCTAGTCTGTCCTACTAGTAAAAACATCTTCTCCACATCCACTCTATAGTCCCCTCCTGATGAAGGGCTCTTGCTCCTGTTCCTTGGATGCTGCCTGACCCACTGTGCTTTTCCAGCACCACACTCTGGACAGTACAGTGAAGACTCACAATTGAAAACAAATATAAGAGACTTGTTAGATCTCAGCTGGAATATTGACTACAGTTCTGGATGCAACATTACAGGAAGGAAGTGAACATATTAGAGAGAGTGCAAAAACAAGTGTATACAAGCCCAGTCGCTCCAATCTTTCAACATATGATAGTCCCGCCACTCCGGAAATTGACCTTGTGAACCTACGCTGCACGCCCTCAACAGCCAGAATGTTCTTCTTCAAATTTGGAGTCCAAAACTGCATAGAATACTCCAGGTGCGGTCTCACTAGGGCCCTGTACAGCTACAGAAGGACCTCTTTGCTCCTATACTCAATTCCTCTTGTTATGAAGGCCAGCATGCTTTCTTCACTGCCTGCTGTATCTGCATGCTTGATTTCATTGACTGATATGCAAGAACATCCAGATCTCATTGTACTAACCCCTTTACCTAACTAAACTCGATTTAGATAGTAATCTGCCTTCCTGTTCTTGCCACCAAAGTGGATAACCACACATTCATCCACATTAAACTGCATCTGCCATGCATCCATCCACTCACCTAGCCTGTCCAAGTCACCCCGTATTCTCATATCATCTTCCTCACATTTCATCCTGCCACCCAGCTTTGTGTCATCAGCAAATTTGCTAATATTACTTTTAATACCTTCATCTATCCCAGCACCGAACCTTGTGGTACCCCACTATTCACCGCCTGCCACTTTAAAAGGGACCCGTTTATCAGTACTCTTTGCTTCCTGTCAGCCAGCCAGTTTTCAATCCAAGTCACTATTTTGTCTCCAATACCATGTGCCTTAATTTTGTTCACTAATCTCCTATGTGGAACTTTATCAAATGCTTTGTGATAGTCCAGGTACACTGCATCCACCAGCTCTCCCTTGTCCATCTTCATAGTTACATCCTCAAAACATTCCAGAAGATTGGTCAAGCACGATTTCCCTTTTATAAATCCATGCTGACTCTGACCTATCCTATTACTGCTATCCAAGTGAGTCGTAATTTCATCTTTTATAATTAACTCCAGCATCTTTCTCACCACTGACGTCAGGCTAACCGGTCTATAATTCCCTGTTTCTTTCTCCCTCCTTTTTTGAAAAGTGGGACAACATTAGCCACTCTCCAATCCGCAGGAACTGATCCTTAATCTATAGAACTTGGAAAATGACTACCAATGCGTCCACAGTTTCTAGAGCCACCTCTTTAAATACTCTGGGATGCAGACCATCAGGTCCCAGGATCTTATCAGCCTTCTGACCTAACAGTCTATCCAACACCATTTCCTGCCTAATATAAATTCCCTTCAGTTTATCCATTACCCTAGGTCCTTCAGCCACTATTACAACTGGGAGATTGCTTGTGTCTTCCCCAGTGAAGACAGATCCAAAGTACCTATTCAACTCTTCTGCCATTTCCTTGTTCCCCATAAAACATTCACTCGTTTCTGTCTTCAAGGGCCCAATTTTTGTCTCAACCATTTTTTTTTCTTTTCACATACCTAAAAGAGCTTTTACTATCCTCCTTTATATTTTTGGCCACTTTGCCTTCATACCTCATTTTTCTCCACATATTTCCTTTTTAGTTATCCTCTGTTGCTCATTAAAAGTTTCCCAGTTCTCCGGCTTCCACTCATCTTTGCTATGTTATACTTCTCTTTTATCTTTATACAGTTCTTAACTTCCCTCGTCAGCCACAGCTGCCCCTATCTCCCATTAGGATCTTTCTTCCTCTTTGGAGTGTACTGATCCTGCACCTTCTGCATTATATCCAGAAATACCTACCATTGTTGTTCCACTGCCGTCCATGCTAGGGTATTGAACCATTGAACTTTGGTCAGCTCCTCCCTCATAGCTCCATAGTTCCCTTTGTTCGACTGCAATATTGACACTTCCAATTCTCCTTTTTCCCTCTCAAATTGCAGATTAAAACTTATTATGGTCACTACCTCCTAATGGTTCCTTTACTTCAAGGTCCTTGATCAAATCTGGTTTGTTGCACAACACCAGATCCAGAATTGCCTTCTCCCTGGTAGGCTCTAGTACAAGCTGTTGTAAGAATCCATCTCGGAGGCACTCCACAAATTCCTTTTTTTGGGGTCCAGTACCATCCTGATTCTCCCAGTCTACCTGGATGTTGAAATCCCACATAATACCTTTGCTACAGGCAAATTTCAACTCCTTATTCAATTTACATCTTACATCCAGACTACTGTTGGGGGCCGGTAGATAACTCCCTTTAGGGTCTTTCTACCCTTAGAATTTCTCAGCTCTAATCCATACTGACTCTACATCTCCTGATTCTATGCTCCCCCCTCACAAGGGACTGAATATCATTCCTCACCAATAGAATAGCTTCCTACTGCACCATAACACTCCTGTGATTCTCTGTGGTCCCTTGAATGAAAGGCTGTTTAAATTGGCTTGTACATCCTTTGAAAATCAGAAGAATGAAGGGTAATTTCATTAATATATTCAAAATTACGAAAGTGGGCCCGAAGTATATATACTAAGATTTTGTTTCCTTATTGGGAGGATCAGCAACAAGGAGGACAGTTTCAAGATAAAATTCTGATCGTTTTTAATTGAGATAAGGAGAAATTACCTGACGAAAATGGTTGTGATTATTTGGAATTCTCTACATCAGAGTGTTTTGGATTGTCATCATTGGACATATTTAAGGATGAGACAGAAAGATAATTGATCAGTTAAAAAATGAAGGGATTTGAGAAGCAGGTGTGAAATTGGAGTTGAGATCCAAAGCAGCCATGTTCACATTCAATGTTATAGTAGGCTTGACAGAATGCTTATATTTCCTATGATTTGGAGATGCTGGTGTTGGACTGGGGTGTACAAAGTTAAAAATCATACAACACCAGGTTATAGTCCAACAGGTTTAATTGGAAGCACTAGCTCCTTCATCAGGTGGTTGTGGAGGGCACAATTGTAAGACATAAAATTTATAGCAAATGTTTACAGTGTGATGTAACTGAAATTATACATTGAAAAATACCTTGATTGTTTGTTAAGTCTCTCATCTGTTAGAATGACCATGATAGTTTCACTTCTTTCATATGTAAATCACAAAACTTTTTTTAAAATTTACATCTCAGGTTAACTGTAACAATCGGTGTCAGCCCAGATATGTTGAAGGTGTTAGCCCACTGTGTCCTGTTGTCTGTGCCATAATGTTTAGACTGATTCTAATCTAAAAAAATGAGTTGACAGAGTCTTACATGGATTCATGCAGTTTTTGAGCAAAGTACAATGTAATTCTGCAAGTACAAAATCACCCCACAAACGTATATTTGTATGTTTGCATGTGGGTTTGTGTGTCTGTGAGAGAAAGTGTATATATGTATGTGTGTGTGTGTAAAGGGATCTAAGTCTGTGAGAGGGCGCATATGTGAATGTAGGAGTGTGTGTGTGTGTGTCTGGAGGTGGGGCGGTTGTGAGTGTCTGTGAGAGAATATATATGTGTGAGAGTGAGTGTAAAGTTGTGTGTGTGTGTAACTGAGCAGAGGCTACGGCAATGGATGAATGGGCACTGCACAAAAGTCAACAGGCAGGGTGTTCCCTCCCAGTTGGAGAACACTTCAGCAGTCCAGGACGTTCGACCTCAGACCGTGAGGGAACCATTCTCCAAGGCGGACTTCGGGACAGGCAGCAGTGAAACGTGGCCGAGCAGAGGCTGATAGCTAAGTTTGGTACCCATAGGGAGGGCCTCAACCTTAACCTGGGTTCATGTCACACTACAGGTGATCACCATTGCACTATACGCACAAACAGAAACTCTCTCAGACACTCACAACCCTCCCATCCCATACAAGCACACACACACACACTCCTACAGACATCAGACTCCCACACTCACACATGACCCTCTCACAGACTTAGACCCCTTTACACTCACACACATATATACTCTCTCTCGCAAACACTCTCAATCCTCCCATCCCAGACACACACACATGCGCACACTACAGACAGACACAGTCCCACACTCACACATGCATCCTTGCACAGACTTAGACCACTTTACACTCACACACAGACATATACACTGTCTCTTACAGACACTGACAAGCCCTCACCCCAGACACACATATATGGGGTGAATTTGTACTTGCAGAGTTACATTGTACTTTGCTCAAAAACTGCATGAATCCATGTAAGACTCTGTCAACTCATTTTTTAGATTAGAATCAGTCTAAACATTATGGCACAGACAGGGAACACAGGGGGCTAACACCTTCAACATCTTATCTGGGCTGACACCGATTGTTACAGTTAACCTGAGAATGTAACTTTTGAAAAACGTTTTATGATTTACATATGAAAGAAGTGAAACTATCATGGTCATTCTAACAAATGAAAGAACTCAACAGACAATCAAGGTATTTTTCAATGTATAATTTCAGTTACATCATACTGTAAACTTTTGCTATAAATTTTGTTTTACAATTGTTGTCCTCCACAACCACCTGATGAAAAAGCAGTGCTCCAAAAGCTAGTGCTTCCAATTAAACCTGTTGGACTATAACCTGGTGTTGTGTGATTTTTAACTTTATATTTCCTATGTTCTTGTGTTATAATTTAAAATAAACTCATAATCTCATGTCCACTTAAGACATTCAAAACATCAGAACAAAATTAGTCCACACAACCTTTGAACGTTTTCCTCTGTTCACTGAGATTTTGATTGGACTTCTTGTTAATTCCATCCACCAAACGGAATTCAATATCTGATTTCTACCTTTAAAATTCAAAGACCTTAAAAATTCTATCAATGTCTGAATTAAGATTATTGATTGTGCTACCATTTATTGTTCCAAACTTCGATAACCATTTGCTGACTTCTCTCCTGAAAGGCTTTTCTCTTATTTCAATGATATGATCCTTAATTGAGATCCCCTGTAAGCATAAAAAGTTTTTCTTCCTCCCTCTTCCTTATCAATTATTGTCAAAATCCTAAAAATTTCAATTAAATCACCTTAAACTTTAATACTTCAGGTAATTTAAACTCTCTAATCTCTGATATTCTAACACTTTGAGCATGATGTTGTGGAAAGTAACAGGATTGTTTAATGGCTTCAGAATAAATGCACGTCTAAGTAGTAGTGACCACAATTAGATTAAAATTTTCATTCAGATTGAAAGGGAAAATGTTATAGAGACATATAGGATGGAAACAGACTCTTCGGTCCAACTTGTTCATGCATACCAGGTATTATAAACTGAAGTAATCCCATTTGCCTGCATTTGGCCCATATCCTACTAAGCATTTCCTGCTCATGTACCTGCCCAAATGTCTTTTAAATGTTGTAATTGTACCTGTCTGTACCACTTCCTCTGGCAGTTCATTCCATACATGCAACACCCTCTATGTAAAGAAGTTGCCCCTCAGGTCCCTTTTAAACTTTTGCCCCTCACATCAAACCTATGCCCTCTAGTTTTGGATTCCTCTACCTTTTTGAAAAACATCTTGGCTATGCCTCTCATGATTTTATAAACCTCAATAAGGTCACCCCTCAGCCTCCGATGCTCCAGGGAAGAAAGTACTAGCCTATCCATACTCTGTTTATAACTCAAACGCTCCAGTCATTGCAACATCCTTGTAAATCTTTCCTGTATTCTTTCTGGTTTAATAACATCCTTCCAATAGCAGGGCAACCAGAATTCTACGCAGCATTCTAAAAGTGGCCTCCCCAATATCTTGTACAGCTACAATATTGTGTCCCAACCCCTCTACACAGTGCTCTGACCAATGAAGGTAAGCATGCCAAATACCTTTTCACCACCCTGTCTATCTGCTACTCCACTTTCATGAAACTGTGAACCTCTACACCTAGGTCCCTCTGTTCAACAACACTCCCCAGGGGTCTACCACAAACTGTGTAAGACCTGCCCTGATTTGCCTTCCAAAATGCAACACCTTGCATTTATCTAAATTGTCTCCACCTGCCATTTCTTGACCCATCGATCAAGATCTTGTTGTACTTGGATAACTTTCTTCAAAGTCTACAATCTGCAAATTTAATAGTCAAATTTCCTATATTCTGATCCACATCTGGTAGAAATTATGAACTCAAAACAGACACACTGTTGGTTACAGGCCTCCAGTTAAAAAAAACTCTCTACCCCATGACTCTGTCTTTTACTGTCAAGCCAGTTGGTTATTTATCCCTGGATCCCATGTGATCTAACCTTATTAACCAGTCTAACATGTGGGACTTTGTTGAAGGCCTTGCTAAAGTCCTTGTGGACAATGTCTACCACTTTGCCTTCATCTGTCTTCTTGATAATCTCTTCAAAAAGCTCAACCAAATTTATGAGACATGATTTTCCATGCAGATAGCCATGCTGACTATCCCTAATCATTTCTTGCCTTTCCAAACGCATGTATATCATATGTCTCAGAAATCCGTACAACGATTTAGCCACCACCAATGTCAGATTTACTTGTCTATAGTTCTCTGGCTTTTTCTTGCAGTCTTTTTAAACAATGGCACAACATAAGCCACCTTTCAGTTTTCTGGCACCTGACCAGTGGCTGTTTATGATACAAATATTTCAGCAAGGGGCCCAGCAATCATTCCCCTAGCTTCCTACAATGGATACGCCTGAACGGATCCTGGAGATTTATCTTCCTTTATGCATTTTAAGACCTTCAACACTTCCTCTTCTGTCATGTGGACTCTCTTTAAGACATCACAATTTCCCTTCTTCCATGTTTTTCTCCACAGTAAATATTGAGACAAAATATTTGTTTAGTATCTCATCCACTTCCTGTGGTTCCAATATCGTCAGCCTTGTTGATCTTTAAGACGCACTAGCTACCTTACTCTTTTGCCCCTAAAGTACTTGGATTCATACAGATGTACAGCATGGAAACAGACCCTTCGGTCCAACTCTCCATGTCGAGCAGATAGCCCAAATAAATCTATTTCCATTTGCCAGCATTTGGCCCATATCCTTCTTATTGAAATATCGATCCAGATGCCTTTGAAATGTTGCAAATGTATCAGCCTCCATCACTTCCTCTGGCAGCTCATTCCATGCATGCACTATCATCTGTATGAAAAAGTTGCCCCTTAGGTATCTTTTAAATTTTTCCCCTCTCACCTTAAGCCTATGCTTTCTAGACTCCCCACCTGGGAAAAAGATCTTGTCTATTTAGCCTATCCATTTCACTCATGATTTTATAAACTTTTATAAAGTCACCCGTAAGCCTCCATGGAAAGTACTCCCACCCTATTCAGCCTCTCCCTACACCTCAAACCCTCCAACTCTGGTAACATTCTTGTGGCCTATCAATGTCCTGTGCAGCCGCAACATGACCTCCCAACTCCTATACTCAATGCACTGAGCAATAAAGGCAAGCATACGAAATGCCTTCTTCACTATAACATCTACCTGGGACACCACTTTCAACAAATATGAACCTGCACTCCAAGGTCTCTTTGTTTAGCAACACTACTCAGGACCTTACTAATAAATGTATAAATCCTGCCTTGATTAGCCTTTCCAAAATGCAGCACCTCACGTTTATCTAAGTTATACTCCATCTGCGATTCCAATTGTCGAATCTCTGAGGATTTTCCTAATCTTAATCGCCCAAGCTCTCATGACCCCTTTTGCCCTCCTCATTTCTCTTTTAAGTGTACTCCTACTCTCCCTATACTCCTCAGTGATTCACTTAATCCCAGCTGTCTATGCCTGACGTATACCTTCTTTTTCTTGACCAGAGCCTCAATATCTCTCATCATCCAATGTTCCCTAAACCTATCAGCCTTACCTTTCACATGAACAGAGCACCCTTTCACTGAACTTTCGTTGTCTCATGTTTGAAAGCCTCCCACATGTCAGAATCAACTTTCTAATCTGTCTAATACTATAAACATTAGCCTCATTTTAAACCTAAATATGGATAACAATGTGTGAATGAAAGCTCAGCTAGAAGAAATAATCTGCCATTGGTTAGATTGATAGAGACACAGCAACAACTGTTTAAAGAACAAAGAACAAAGAAAATTTACAGCCCAAGAACAGGCCCTTCGGCCCTCCAAGCCTGAGCTGATCCAAATGTACTGTCTAAACCTGTCGCCCAATTCCTAAGCATCTGTATCCCTCAGCTCCCCACCTACTCGTGCATCTATCCAGACGCATCTTAAATGAATCTACCATGCCTGCCTCTACCACCTCTGCTGGCAATGCGTTCCAGATGTCCACCACCCTCTGTGTAAAGTACTTGCCGCGTGTGTCCCCCTTAAACTTTCCACCTCTCACCTTGAAACTGTGACCCCTCGTTACTTAATCCTTCAACCTCGGAAAAAGCTTGTCTCTATCCACTTTGTCCATACTCTTCATGATTTTGTAAACCTCAGTCAGGTCCCCCCTCAATCTCCTTTTTTCTAATGAAAACAAACCTAACCTACTCAACCTCTCTTCATAGCTAGCACCTTCCATACCAGGCAACATCCTCGTAAACCTTCTCTGCACCCTCTCCAAAACGTCCACATCCTTTTGGTGATGTGGTGACCAGAACTGGATACAGTATTCTAAATGCGGCCGAACCAATGTCTTGTACAATTTTAACATGACTTGCCAGCTTTTATATCAATACCCCGTTCAATGAAGGCAAGCATACTATATGCCTTCTTGATTATTCTATCCACCTGTGCATCAACCTTCAGGGTACAATGGACGTGTACTCTCAGATCTCTCTGCCCATCAACTTTTCCCAAGGTTCTTCCATTCATTGTATAATTCGCTCTAGAATTAGTCTTGCCTAAATGCATCACCTCACATTTGTCTGGATTGAAATCCATCTGCCACTTTTCTGCCCAACTCTCCAGTCTATCTATATCTTCTTGTATTCTTTAACAGTCCCTTATGCTTAATACTACTCCACCAATCTTCATGTCATCTGCAAACTTGCTGATCATACCAACAGTGCCCTCTTCCAGATCATTTATGTATATCACAAACAACAGTGGCCCCAAAACTGACCCCTGTGGAACACCACTAGTCACCTTTCTCCATTTCGAGAAACTCCCTTCAACTACTACTCTCTGTCTCCTGTTGCTCAACCAGTTCTTTATCCACCTTGCACACCATATGACTTCACTTTCTCCATTAGTCTACCATGGGGAACCTTATCAAACACCTTACTAAAGTCCATGTCTGTGACATCAACAACCCTTCCTTCATCTATCAACTTGGTCGCTTCCTCAAAGAACTCTATTAAGTTGGTAAAGCATGATCTCCCCCGCACAAAACCATGTTGCCTATCACTGATAAGCCCATTCTTTTCTAAATATAAATAGATCCTATCCCTCAGTACCCTCTCCAGCAACTTTCCTACCACCAACATCAGGCTCACTGGTCTGTAGTCACCCAGAATATCTCTACTACCCATCTTGTATAGGGGGACAACATGAGCAACCTTCCAGTCCTCTGGCACCTCACCTGTGTTTAAGGATGCCACAAAGATATCTGTCAGGGGTCTAGCTATTTCCTCTCTCGCCTCCCTCAGCAACCTGGGATAGATCCCATCCGGTCCTGGGGATTTGTCTACCTTAATAACCTCTACCCTACACAACACATCTTCCCTATTTATGTCAACGTAATCCAGACTAATCAAACTTCTATCTCTAATCTCAAGATTCATCATCTTCCTCTCCTCAGTGAACAGTAATCATTCAGAATCTCACCCATTCTCTCAGGTTCGACACATAGCCTTCCTTCATTATCCTTTAGTGGACCAATCCTTTCTCTAGTTGCCCGCTTGTTTCTTATGTAAGAATAAAATGCTTTGGGATTCTCCTTAATTCTGCTCGCTAAAGCTATTTCATGACCCCTTTTAGCCCGCTTCATTCCTCATTTAAGACTTGCCCATATCTTCCGATATTCCTCCAGGGCCAATTCTGTTCTTAGCTGCCTAGACCTTATGTACGCTTCCCTTTTCCTCTTAGCTAGTCGTACAATTTCTCCTGTCATCCACGGTTCACAAATCTTGCCCTTCCTATCCTTGGCCTTCAACGGGGCATGCCTATCCTGCACTATCTTTAACCTATCTTTGAAAGCCTCCCACATATCAAATATGGACTTCCCTTCAAATAGCTGGGTCCAATCCACATTTCCGAGCTCCTGCCTAATTTTGATATAACTGGCCTTGGCCCAGTTTAGTACTCTTCCCTTAGGACCACTCTCATCTTTATCTACGAGTATTCTAAAACTTACAGAATTGTGGTCACTGTTCCCAAAGAAATCCCCTCACGCAACTTCTACCACCTGTCCTGGCTCGTTCCCCAGTACCAGGTCCAATATGGCCCCTTCCCTTGTCCGACTATTGACATACTCCTCTAGAACATTCTCCTAGACGCTTCTTACAAATTCGGCCCCATCCAGACCTCTGACGCTAAGTGTATCCCAGTCAATGTTGGGAAAATTAAAATCTCCCATCACCTCTATCCTATTGCCTCTACATCTTTCCATAATCTGTTTACCTATTTGTTCTTCTACCTCACGTTCACTGTTGGGAGGCCTACAATACAGCCCCAACAATGTAACTGCACCCTTCTTATTTCTCAGCTCCATCCATAATGCCTCACTACCCAAGACTGCCATCGTGTCCTCCTTTAGCACAGCCGTGATATCATCCCTGACCAGCAATGCAACTCCACTCCCCCTTTTACTTTCCTCCCTGTCCTGTCTGAAGCGTCTATATCCTGGAACATTTAGTTGCCAATCATGCCCTTCCTCCAACCAAGTCTCTGTGATTGTAACAACGTCATACTCCCAGGCACTAATCCAAGCCCTAAGTTCATCTGCCTGACACACGATACTCCTTGCATTAAAGTAGATGCATTTCAGGCCACTAGTTCTTTTGCGTTCATGTGCTCTCGGTCTACTCTTCCCTTTATTAATGCTATCTTCATGATTCTTGCAGTTTCCAGTCTCCACCTCACTGTCTACTTGTTTTCTCTTCTGGTTCCCATCCCCCTGCCATATTAGTTTAAAACCTCCCCAACAACAGTAGCAAAAACTCCCCCAAGGACATTGGTTCCAGCCTGATTCAGATGTAGACGATCCATTTTGTAATAGTCCCACCTTCCCCAGAACCGGTCCCAAGTCCAACAAATCTGAACCCCTCCCTCCTACACCATCTCTCAAGCCACGTGTTCATCCTGCCTATTTTTTCATTTCTACACTGGCTAGCACGTGGTACTACCTTTGAGGTCCTCTTCTTTAACTTCTCTCAGAGCTCCCTGGAGTTTGTGGAGATATTTCACAATATTTGGAATAAACATATTCCTACTATGAAGGAAAATTCTAAAGGAAGAACACACCATCTAAGGTGAGGAAAGCATCATACTCAAGCATATAACTGTATCAAGTTGAGTGGAGGTCAGATGATTGCTCAGAACATTTAAAAAACCACAGAGAATGACTAAAAGATGAATCAAGAAGAAGAAATTGGACTGTAAGAGGGAGCTAGCTCAGAATATAAAAATGGAAACAAAAGTTTCTAATACTGGTGTAGTAGACAGTTAAGAAGGTTACCTCAGCATACAACAGGATCTTGATCAGATGGGCCAATGGGCTGAGCAGTGGCAGATGAAGTTTAATTTACATAAATGTAAGGTTTTAAACTATAGTGCTCTATCACACTGAAGATGTTGTTCTTCCTGCTCGATTTTCTCATTTTTCCTCCTTGGGATATTGCTGTCGCTCTTCTGACTCCTCAGCATCCATCCCATCTCTTTGTTTCCTGATATAGTTGTGCATAGTGCAGTTTTTAAGGATTATATGACACCTATACTACGCCTTCAATTCCTCCAAACTAACAGTAGCATAGGAACTCATATTCAGAAGTTCATCCATCATCTGCTCCACAAGAGTCTTGGTGAAAGATTGGGTTGCATTCTATCTCCACTCATGCTCATTCAAGAGGTCACACAATGCAGTCATTAACTATGGTCGCAGAGGGTAACTTTTTTTTTGTCCCAGCAGCCATTCTTTTCAGGTATCATATCTTTGAAGTGAAGCCAAAACCTTAGAATTAGCAAAAATATAGGCATTAAGACAGCATCCAGGGCTTACGCAGATCTCTAGGATGTATAGGAAAGACGTTGTGAAGCTTGAAAGAGTGCAGATAAGGTTTTCAAGGATGTTGCTGGGGTTGGAGTGTTTAATCTATAGGGAGAGGCTGAATAGAATAGAATAGAATCCCTACAGTATGGAAGCAGGCCACTTGGTCCATCAAGTTAACACTAACCCATCGAAGAACATTCCACTGAGATCCACACTATCCCTGTCACCCGATATTTCTCATGGCTAACCCAGCTAACCTATATCTCCCTGGACACTATGGGCAAATTTAGCATGGCCAATCCACCTAACCTGCACATCTTTGGACTTTGGGAGGAAATCGGACCACCCAGAGGAAACTCATTCAGACACAGGGAGAACATGTAAATATGTCCAAGCACATAGGTTTAAGATGAGAGGGGAAAGATTTGAAAGGGATCTAAGAGGCAAAGCTTTCATGCAGAGGGTGGTCCATGTATGGAATGAGCTGCCGGAGGAAGTGGTGGAGACTGGTACAATTACAACATTTACACCATAGGGGTGGCATGGTGGCTCAGTGATTAGCACTGCAGCCTCACAGCGCCAGGGATCCGGGTTCAATTCCCGCCGCAGGCAACTGTCTGTGTGGAGTTTGCACATTCTCCCAGTGTCTGCGTGGGTTTCCTCCGGGTGCTCCGGTTTCCTCCCACAGTCCAAAAATGTGCAGCGTAGGTGAATTGGCCATGCTAAATTGCCCATAGTGTTAGGTGCATTAGTCAGGGTGGGTTGCTCTTTGGAGGGTCGGTGTGGACTTGTTGGGCCAAAAGGCCTGTTTCCACAGTAATCTAATCTAATCTAAAAGGATGGGTACATGACTAGTAAGGGTTTAGAGAGATATGGGCTCAATGCTGGCAAATGAGACTAGATTTATTTAAGATATCTGGATAAGTTGGACTGAAGTGTCTATTTCTGTGCAAAGCAACTCTATGACTATGACGCTAGTACTGATGGTCTCAGATGACTTGTATATTTATTGAATGAAAATCTTTTTTATTGATGAAACCTGCCATGTTATAATATGGCACTCAAAATGCAATGTACTGTATATACAGCCCTTCTCAAGCAAATGACATAGTTCTATGATGGTGTCCCAGGAGACTGCCTGTAAGAGTGGCAGAGGTGAAACCCTCATAACATTTAAGAAGTATTTAAATGTGCAATTAACATACCAAGATGTACCGTGCTATGTACCGGAAAACTGGATTAGACAGTCCAAAGATGTGCAGGTCAGGTGAATTGGCCATGCTAAATTGCCCGTAGTGTTAGGTAAGGGGTAAATGTAGGGGTAAGGGTGGGTTGCGCTTCGGCGGGGCGGTGTGGACTTGTTGGGCCGAAGGGCCTGTTTCCACACTGTAAGTAATCTAATCTAATAGTTAGGTGCTTGTTTTTGATCAGCACAGGCTTGAATGGCCAAATGTCCTTTTTGTTGTAGACCTCTATGACTGTATGACATCTGCACTAAATAGTAGCTCTCATTTGGAGGAAATAGCATCCTGGGTCTCTTCTGCATACTGAGGAGACCTTCTCTTCTGACTTCTTCATATGGCAGCTTATTCTGCAACTGTTGGTGAATTTGTTCCTCCTCAATTTGTCTGTGCCTTCATTGCCTTGCAGCTATAGTGACGACACCGATGCACCTAGAACCATGTAGTCATGGTTTCAGTGTGCCCATGTAGAAAATATCAGAAACAGAACAGGTATTTAGAAATCAGAAACAAATAGAGATTGCCAGAAAAACTCAGCACATTTGGCAGCATCTATGGAGAGAAATCAGAGTTAACATTTTGGATCAACCCGAAACATTAACTCTGATTTCTCTCCATAGGTGCTGCTAGTCCTGCTCAGCTTTTCCATTTCTCTTTTTTTTGTTTCTGATTTACAGATTCCACAGTCCTTTGGGCCCTTAGTAATTTTTTTTTACAGTTTTATTTTACTTAGTAATGTTATCAGTCAATATTTATGTTATACATAAATGACAGTATCGCCTAGTCTTTAGTGGAAGATTCCAATAAGGAAGGCCACAAAATGATTCTAAAAGACCCTTGGACATAGTTCCAGTCTATGCAGCAGAAATGAGTCTGATTGACATTCCTAAATTGCTGTAATTCCTCGCACATTCATGATTATGCAGCAAGTATCCAATTGCAGAATCATCTAATGTTGGACATTCTTTTGAAAGTCTTGGAAACATGGCCAAGTTGGATACAGTTAATACCTTGCTTATTGCAAACAGCTGTTCGAATGATGCCATCTTCCAAAACAGTGCTGCTGACATGGCTTACTTAGTCACAGATTCATTAAGATGTACAGCATGGAAACAGACCCTTCAGTCCAAATCATCCATGCCGACCAGATATCCTAAATTAATCTAGTCCCATTTGTCAGCACTTGGCCCACATCCCTCTCAACCCTTCCTATTCATATACCCATCCAGATGCTTTTTAAATGTTGTAATTGTACCAACCTCCACCACTTAACCGTGGTTTCCCACCACTGTGGTTGACAAGGCCCTCAATTGCATCCGACCTATCACCTGTGCTTCTGTTCTTGCCCCTTCCCATCACTCACAATGGTGTGATTGGATTCCCTATTCACACTTTTCACCCCAACAGCCTCCCCATTCAAAGGATTCCGCCATTTCAGACAAGTCCAGCAGAATGCCACAACCAAATACATCTTCCCCTCACTCCCACTGTCTGCATTTTGCAGGGACCATTCCCTCTGGGATATCCTAATCCATTCCTCGATGACTACCAACACCACCTCCCCTTTCCATGGCACCTTCCCATGCAACCGCAGAAGGTGCAACACCCGTCTCTTCCATGCTCAGTATCCAAGGTCCTAAACAGTCATAGAGTCATACAGATGTACAGCTCGGAAACACCCTTCATCCAACGCATTCATGCCGTCCTAATATCCTGGTCCCATTTGCCAGCACCAGGCCCATATTGCACTAAACCCTTCCTACTCATATACCCATCCAGATGCCTTTTAAATGTTGTAATTGTACCAGCCTCCACCACTTCCTCTGGCAGCTCATTCCATACATGCACCACCCTCTGTGTGAAAACGCTGCCCCTTAGGTACCTATTATAATATTTCCCCTCTCACCCTAAACCTATGCCCTCCAATTCTGGACTCCCTCACCCCATGTCTATTTATCCTATCCATGCCCCTTATGATTTTATAGACCTCTATAAAATCACTCCTCAGCCTCCAACACTCCAGGGAAAACAGGCCCAGCCGATTCAGCCTCTGCCTAAAGCTCAAATCCTCCAATCCTGGCAACATCCTCGTAAATCTTTTCTGAACCCTTTCAAGCTTCACAATGTCCTTCCAGTAGGAAGGTGACCAGAATTGCATACAATATTCCAAAAGTGACCTAACCAATGTCCTGTATTGCCCCAACTCCTATACTCAATGCTCTGACCAATAAAGGAAAGTATACCAAGTGTCTTCTTCACTATCATGTCTACCTGCGACTCCACTTTCAAGGAACTATGCACTCTAAGGTCTCTTTGTTCAGCAACAATCCCCAGGACCTTATCATTAAGTGTATAAGTCCTACACTGATTTGCTTTTCCAAAATACCTCACCTTGCATTTATCTAAATTAAACTCCACCTGCCACTCGGCCCATCTGATCAAGATCCCATTTTACTCTGAAGTACTCATTCCTGATGAAGGGCTCCTGCCCGGAACATCAATTTTCCTGCTCCTCGGATGCTACCTGACCTGCTGTGCTTTTCCAGCACCACTCTAATTTTGACTCTGATCTCCAGTATCTGCAGTCCTCACTTTCGCCTAACTTTCTTCACCGTCCACTACACCTCCAATTTTGGTGTCATCTGCAAACCACTAACTACACCTCCTATGTTCACATCCACGTTACTTAGATAAATGAGGGAAAGCAGTGGACCCAGCACTGATTCTTGCGGCACACCACTGGTCACAGGTCTCCAGTCTGAAAAGCAGCCCCCACTATCTTCTACCTTTGAGCCAGTTCTGTATCCAAATGACTAGTTCTACCTGTATTCCTTGCTAACCAGTCTAACACGAGGAACCTTGTCAAACACCTTACTGAAGTCCATATAGCTCACATTCACCACTCTGCCCTCATCAATCCTCTTGGTTACTTATTCAAAAAACTCAATCAAGTTCGTGAGACATGATTTCTCACGCACAAAATTTTCCCATGTTGACTATCCCTAATACGTCCTTGCTTTTCCAAATACATGTACATCCTATCCCTCAGGATTCCCTCCAACAACTTGCCCACTACCAATATCAGGCTCACCAGTCTATAATTTCCTGGATTTCCTTACTACCTTTCTTAAATAGTGACACCACGTTAGCCAACCTCCAGTCTTCTGGCACCTCACCTGTGATTATCGTTTATCCAAATATCTCAAGGGGCCCAGCAATCACTTCTCTAGCTTCCCACAGAGTTCTCAGGTACACCTGATCAGGTCCTGGGGATTTATCTACTTTTATGCATTTTAAAACATTCAATACCACCTCCTCTGTAATATGGACATTTTTCACGATGTAGTATCTATTTCCCTACATTCTATATCTTCCATGTCCTTCTCCACAGTAAATACTGATGCAAAATACTCCTTTAGTATCACTCCCATCTCCTGCAGCTCCACACAAAGGCTGCCTTGCTGAATTCTAAGGAGCCATATTCCCTCCCTAATTACCCTCTTGCCCTTAATGTATTTATAAAATCCCTTTGGATTCACCTTAACCCTATTTGCCAAAGTTGTCTCATGTCCTCTTTTTGCCCTCCTGATTTCCCTCTTAATTATAGTCCTATTGCCTTTATACTCTAAGGATTCACTTGATCTCTGCTGTCTATACCTGACATATGTTTCCTTCATTTTCTTAACCAAAACCTCAATTTCTTTAGTCATCCAGCATTCCCTACACCTACCAGCCTTTCCTTTCATCCTAACAGGAATATACTGTCTCTGAACTGTCGTTATCTCATTTTTGAAGGCTTCCCATTTTCCAGCCATCCCTTTACCAGCGAACATCTGCCCCCAATCAGTTTTTGAAAGTTCTTGCCTAATACCGTCAAAATTGGCCTTCCTCCAATTTAGAACTTCAACTTTTAAATCCAGTCAATCCTTTTCCATCATTATTTTAAAACATAGAATTATAGTCGATGGCCCCAAAGTGCTCCTTCACTGACACCTCAGTCACTTGCCCTGCCTTATTTCCCAAGAGTAGGTCAAGACTTTCCAGATAAAGCTGCATTTCACCTGTACCTGCTCCAATCTGGTCTTTTGCATTCGCTGCAGTCAGTGTGACCTACGTTACATTGGAGAAACGAAATGCAGATGGGGTGATCACTTTGCAAAACATCTCCAGTCCATGCGCAAGCATGACCCCGACCTTCGCATAGCCAGTCATTTTAACCCCGCATACTGCTCGTATATGCTTTTATAATTAAGGGATATGGGGAGAGTGCGGGTAAGTGGCGTTGAAATGCCCATCAGCTATGATTGAATGGTGAAGTGGACTCGATGGGCCGAATGGCCTTACTTCCACTCCTATTTCTTATGGTCTTATGGTCATATACCCACTTGCCTGTCCTCGCCATGCTGCAATGCTCCAGTGAATCACAGCGCAACCTGGCGGAACAACATCTCATCTTCAAACTAGGCACTTTACATCCTTCTCGATTTAATGTTCAATTCAACACCTTCAGATTGTGAAGTCACTCCCAATTCTCCACCTTACTTCCGCTTTACTTGTTACATTCTCTGTCACCATGTCCCCTCTCCCCTCCACTCACTCCAGTGGGAGCATCTGTTCTTTTCAGTTTGGAAATTAGACAGACCATTGTTCTGCCATTCCCACATTCCCATCACTTAATCCGCACTATCAGCACCTTTTCTGCCCCCCATCCCCAGCCCCCACTCACACCCCCAGTCTTTGTGATTAATATCTTACGTCCCTGTTAATACCTGATATTAATAAGATATGAAAACCACATACATGACTTTTTTTATGAGCGTCTCCCTGATAACTTAGTTCACAGTGCTTTCGTTTTGACTGAATAGTACATTATTTTCTGTCTCACTTTCCAATTCACAAACTTTTAACATGAACTGACAGAAATTTCTATGAAATTCCAGTCTAATTTACCAACATGGAGGACTTGCAGTTTCTGGATGAGTTAATTATGGCAACATAGTGGTTATGTTAATGAATTAGTAAACTGAAGATCTCAATTACTGACCCCAGGAAATAAATTCCAATCTCACCCTAGCACTGAAGAATTCAAACTAAATTCATTAAATTTGGAATTAAAAAATAAGTGTACATCAGCAATGATGGTGATGAAACCACTGAATTATCATCAAAAACTCATCTGCTTCACTAATCTTCTTTAGAGGAAGAAATTTGCTGACATTATTTTGTCTGGCCTATATGTGACCCCAACCCCACAGCAATGTGGTTGACTATTAACTGCCCTCTAAAATGGCTAGCAAACCACTCAATTATAAGAGGATCAGCAATCTTAATCAGCCCCACTCTTATTCCATGAATAAGTAAAAGAACAACTTGTGCCAGAGGCTAAATTTAATCTATTATGTTGTTATGCATTCTGCATGACCTGCATTTCATATAATGTTTTCATTATTTATTTTCAGGATGTAGGCATTGCTGAAAAGTCTGGCTGGTATTTGTTGATATGGACCTTAAAATTGTGACCTAGTGACAAGGAACAATTATAGACTTCAAAATCAGGATTGTTTGTGACTTCAATCACAATTAACAGAATGCAAAATGGCACACTAGATGCAACACTTTTCTTGTGTATGGCTATATGTATGAATACACTTGTGGGCAAAATGCTGAGTGTGTTTTGATTTCTCGTTTTACAATACTTCCATTCAGGAGAGGAAAACTTATACTTGCCCAGTTTGTGAAAAATCCTTTTCAGATGATCGTCTTATCAAGTCTCACATCACCTCATATCATCCAGGTAAGTTACCACACTTGTACCACAGATATGTCTTGATATTTCTGCTGAATAAATTTAGTCTCTTTTGTCTGTTAGTTTATAAATTCAAGGTCAGCTTAATAACCAAAGAGGAAAAGCTTTTGTGTTTTGAATTACGTATAATTCCAAGAGTGAAAGCTGAGTGACACTTGCTAAGTTCAGAGGTCAATTTTTCTCTGTCAGTTTATTAACAGGATAACTTCATAATTCATCAACTTCATTGGTAAAGCCTATATTTATAATCTATGTTGTGGAAAGGAAATATTCATGCTCTGTTGACAGATAATTCACCATTTCATCTGATGCAATGGTTGAAATGCTGGATTATTCTTCAGTATCTTGAGGCTAAAGAAGGGAAAATAATTTTCCCCTTTTCCCATAAGCCTGATTGCCGTGTGATAATATGTACTTAAAATGCATGCATGTGAATATGTTAGGAACAGTTGGGTTTGATTGTAAATATTTTATGTCAAGGGCTCGGCACACATGAAGAATGGACACTTGGGGTGGAATTGATTGAGAAAGATTTTCTTTGATTGGCTCAATATTTTTCGATTAGAAAATGGATGCCTCAGTGAAGTCCTAGTGAAATACCAGGAGTATCTGAGGAAGGGCTTGGGACTATCAAAGGGCCCAAAGCTACTTTGCATGTTGACCAAGAAACAATGCCAAGATTTTGTAATGCCTGCCCGGTGCCTTTTGCCTTGTATGCAGAAGTAGAGGTGGAAATACACACGGCTGGAGAGTGAAACAATTATCAATCCAGTGCAGTTTGCAGAATGGGCAGCATCAATTGTATGGATTGAGAAGCTGCGAGCACCGTTCACGATATACAGACTCCCAGCAGTGTTGGTCATGGACAATGGGACGTCATTTACCAGCAGGGAGTTTGAGTATTTCCTTAAGTCAAACGGCACATAAAGACCGCTCCAAACCATCCATCATCAATGATAGTACAAACTAGATGGGCAGCACACTGCATGATTCTGTGACCTATAACTTGATAGCCTTTTATTTTTATGAAATGAAGGGATAAGTCTGATACATTTTCATTTAAAGTCTGATTTGCTCATGCTTTCTAAATTTCTGTTTAGGTAAAATATATTTTTTTTCTAACATCCTCACTGGATCATTTCCAATACCAATTTAGACTGTTCTGCCTCCTCACATCTGAAGCCCTTCAAAACTGAAAGCAAGAATCTTCCATAAATTTTCAAAAATTCTCTATTAATTCAATTTCACCTTTGGTATTTATCTGCCCATGTCATACAATGTTCTAATTCAAAGGCTGTTTATGTGGCCTAACAGGCCATGAATTCACTTTTATTTAAGTCATTGTAACATCCACTTGCAGAGGTCCCCATGAGCACAATCTCAGAGATTCTAGGGAAACGAGTACAACTAAAAGGATTGATTGGAAAACGAGCAGTGAAATGTCCTTATTGTGACTGCTATTTCCGGAAGAATGGTACGGATCTGCAGCGTCATATTTGGGCACATGAAGGTATGAATACACAAACACACTGAGTATGTTTCTTAATTTTATTCATTCTCCCAAAGGCACTGTGTGCTGCTGGTATACATTTCCATGGGCTCTATCTAACATGCTCAATATTATAAATAGAAGGGCAGACAATGAACAATGCTATGTGTGATAATAATTAAAATACCATAACTTTATAAAATTACAGAAGGTGAGTTTTCCAACCTGTCATGCATTGTGGTCCTTCTAGCTTTGGACTTTTTCTTTACAACAGATCTGCAGATATAGATAAAATTACTATTTCCTAGTGCGCTGTGAAGATGGCTTTTGACTTTGTTTGAATTTTTTTGATGACAGTGCTCCCACAATAAAAAAAATTAACTCCATATTTTTAACAATCCAAAAATAAAAATACACAATCTTTACTACTATGGTCCTTGATCCAGGGAAGGTACCATCAGGTTAGAGCAAATGTAACACCTTTATTCAAAAAGGGAGGGACGTAGAAAAGATGGAACTACAGGTCAGTAAGCTTCACCTCTGTCGCAGGGTAAATGTTATGAAAGGAGTTTTACAGGAGTGCTTAGAGATTTTCAACAACAAATTTTCAAATTTTCCAACAGCATAGAAAATTAATATTTAACTAAACTATTGGAATCCTTTGAGGAAGCAGCTTTTCCTATGGGCGTACTGTACTGAAATTCCCAGAATATTTGATAAAGTGCCACATTGAAGGCTGTTGCAGAAAATAAAAACTCAAGTTTTCAGTGATAGCATGTCAGCATGACTCGAAGATTTTCCAATAACAGGAAGCAAAGAGTTGAGATAGATGCATCTTTTTAATATTAACAAGATGTACTGAGAAGATTGCCACAGGGACTTCTCCTGTTTATAATAGATTGGATGAAGGACTGGAAAGCACAGTTGCCAACTTTGCTAATAACTGAAAAATAAATTAAAAATTAAGATGTGAAGAGGACATAAGTAGGCAACAAAAAGACAAAAGTTAAATGAGTGGGCAAAGATCTGGCAAAGTTTGTGTAGTGTGAGAAAATAGATAGTTATCCATTCTAATGAGAAGAATCTAAAAGAAGCATACTATTTAGATGGTGAGATATTGTGAAGTTCTGTGATCCAGAGGGATCTGGATGTTCCAAATGCCTAAGTCGCAAAAAGCAAATACACATGTAGAGCAAATAATCAGCAACGTTGATAGTCTTTTATTATTCATTGCAAGGGGCAAGAACATGAAGATAATGATTCATTTGCACTGGGCATGAGAGAGACCACATCTGGAGGGTTAAGCCTAAAACGTCAACCATCTTGCTCCTCAGATGTCGCTTGACCTGCAGTACTTCTTCCAGTGCCACCATTTATTGATCACGTTATTTAAGAAAAGATGACAATACATTAGAAGCAGTAAAGAAGAGGATTGCCAGAGTAATACCTGGAATGGGCAAAAGTGAGGACTGCAGATGTTGGAGATTAGAGTTGAGTGTTGTGCTGGAAAAGCACAGCAGGTCAGGTGGTATCCGTGGAGCCATTCCTGATGAAGGGCTTTTGCCTGAAATGTTGACACTCCTGCTGCTTGGATGCTGCCTGAACTGCTGTGCTTTTCCAGTGCCACACTCTCGACTAATACCTGGAATGAGTGGGTTCTCTTATGATAAAATGCCAGGTTAGGCTGGTATTTGTTAGACAAAGAAAAACAATGAACAGTGGATGCTGGAAAACAGAAACAAAAACAGTAATTGACAGGAATACTCAACAGGTCTGGCAGCATCTGTGAAGTGAAAGCAGAACTGTTTCTGGTATAGTGACGCATCTTCAGAACTGTTCTGAGCTCCACCCTAGCCATGCTTCTCCTAATCGTATACACTTCTATCATGTTGCTCCCTCAACCTCTGATGCTCTAGCGAAAACAATCCAAGTTTGTCCAACCTCTCCTTATAGCTAATACAATCCAGTCCAGGCAACTTCCTGGCAAACCTCTTTTTCAACCTTTCCATTGATGTATACGTCCTAAATAGTCTTCACCATTGCGAAGGATTTTTTCTTAATCATAATATGGGTCAATGACCATAATTCTATTAGTTTTAAAATGTGATGAAAAAGGGTAGACTGGATCTAAAAGTTAGAGTTCTAAATTTTAGGAAGGCCAATTTTGATAGCATTAGGCAAGAACATTCAAAAGTTGATCGGTGCGGGTATTCGCAGGTAAAGGGATGGTTGGAAAATGGGAAGCCTTCCAAAATGAGATAATGAGAGTCCAGAGACAGTATATTCCTAGTCGGTATAGGAAATGCTGGGTGGCTAGAGAAATTGAGGTTTTGGTCAAGAAAAAGAAGAAAGCATATGTCAGGAATTAACAGCAGGGATCGAGTGAATCTTTAGAGTATAAATGCAGAGAAAGTATACTTAAGAGGAAAATCAAGAGGGCAGAAAGGGAACATGAGATATCTTTAGCAAATAGGGTTAAGGACAATCCAAAGAGACTCCATGAATACCTTAAGAGCAAAAGAGTAGCTAGGGAGAGAATAGGACCCTTTAAAGATCTGCAAGGCCACCTATGTGTGGAACCGCAGGAGATAGAGGAGATACTAAATGAGTATTTTGCATCAGCATTTACTATGGAGAAGGAAATGGAAGATAGAGAACTTGGGGAAATAATTAGCAACAGCTTGAAAAATGTCTTAAAATGCATAAGGGTAAATATATCTATGGACCTGATCAGGTGTACTCTAAAACTCTGCAGGATGCTACAGAAGAATTGCTGGGCCCTTTGCTGATATATTTGTATCATCAATAGCCACAGGTGAGGTGCCGGTAGACTGAACGTTGGCTAACATGGTGACATTATTTAAGAAAGATGGTAAGGAAAAGCCAGCAAGCTATAGACTGGTGAGCCTGTGGTGAGCAAGTTGTTGGAGGGGATCCTGAAAGACAGTTTTTACATGTATATGGAAAGGTAGGGACTGATTAGGGACAGTCAACATGGCTTTCTGTGTGGGAAATCATATCTCACCAGCTTGATTGAGTTTTTTGAAAAAGTACAAAAGAGACTTTGATGAAGGCAAAGCACTGATTGTAATCTATATGGGCTTCAGTAAGGTGTTCGACAAGGTTCCACATGGTAGACTGATGAGCAAGATTAGCATGTAATACAGGCAGAACTAACCATTTGGATACAGAACTGGCTCAAAGGTAGAAGACAGAGGGTGATGATGGAGGATTGCTTTTCAGATTGGATGCCTGAGACCAGTGGTGTACCACGGGATTGGTGCTGGTTCCACTGCTTTTTGTCATTTATATAAATGATTTGGATGTGAACTTAGGAGGTTTGGTTAGTAAGTTTGCAGATAACACCAAAATTGGAGGTGTAGTGGACAGAGAAGAAGGTTACCTCAGAGTAAAACAGGATCTTGATCACAATGGGCCGAGGAGTGGCAAATGGAATTTAGTTTAGATAAATGTGAGTGCTGCATTTTGGAAAGGCAAATCAGAGCAGGACTTATAATGGTAAGGACCTCGGGCGTATTGCTGAATCAAAGAGACCTTGGAATGCAGGTTCATAGTTCCTTGGAAGTGGAGTCCCCAGTAGACAAGATAGCAAAGGTAGGTATTTGGTATGCTTGCCTTCATTGGTCAGTGCATTGAGTATAGGAGTTGGGAGGTCATGTTGCAGTTGTAGAGAACATTGGTTAGGCCACGCTTGGAATATTTCATTCAATTCTGGTCTCCATGCTATAGAAATAATGCAGTGAAGCCTGAAAAGGTTCAAAAAAGATTTACAAGGATGTTGCCAGGTTTGGAGGATTTGAGCAATAGGGAGAGGCTAAGTAGGCTGGGGCAGTTTTGCTGGAGCTTCAGAGGCTGAGAGATGACCTTACAGAAGTTTATAAAATCATGAGGGGCATGGAATTAGTGAATTACACTTCCCAGGCTGGGGAAGTCCAGAAGTAGAGGGAATAAAGGTCAGAGGGGAAAGATTTAAAAGGGACCTAAGGTGTAATGTTTACACGCAGACAGTGGTGTGAGAATGGAATGAGCTGCCAGAGGAAGTGGTGGAGGCTGGTACAATTACAACATTTGAAAGGCATTCTGAATGGGTATGTGAATAGGAAGGGTTGAGGAGGATATGAGCCAAATGCTGGTAAATTATACTAGATTAATTTAGGAATCTGATCACGGTTGAGTTGGACCAAAGGGTTTGTTTCCATGCTGTACAGCTCTGTGACTCTATAATTTGTTTGGTGCATTACCCCTCTGGAGTAAGTGGGAATTGAACCCAAGCCTTCTGACTCAGGTCACGCCATTACCATTGTTCCACAAGAGGCCTACAAATATGAAGGAGTCATTCACCATGTCTTTAGAATACCTGCTGTTGTAGCAATTCAGCCAGTCATTTGGCCAGTGCAGATTGTATAGAACCAGTCATAGCTAAGATAATGTGGAAAGGAGACATCTTTTTTGTGCGTCTTGGGCATCCTATTCATGCATGGACTTGTGAGTTGTGAGGATGCACCCTATTATATATCACCTAGCTGCTCATTGCTCTTATGGAAGCCCAACAAGTATTTTTAATCTTGCTTTCATGTCGAGCTGTCCAGTCACATTTAGTGGCAAATCCAATGAAAGCAAACTTACACCCATCATTTACTACATGCATTTTGTTGACATAATCCTGTTTGTTCAAGATTAGTATTGCAGTCTCTTTGTTGGGTAACTGATAGGTAAACCCTTTGATGCCTTAAAATATTGCCAGACATATACACTACATGTAATTCAGACAAGTTGTTTACAATCCCAGTAAATCCCAGCTGGACAGGCTTTTAAGGATTCAGCTCCTCCAGTGGAAATTGATTTGTGGTCAGATATTTCACAGGAGTAGAGTTCAGACTCTTTTCTTGAAGTAGGAGACAGGCACGCCAAAATTGAAACCGTGAACAAACAACTTGTGCTCTGAGAGTGTATAGTCAGAGAGATTTATTACAGGTTTACTAGCACCATTATTTGCATTGACAAACCCCCTTAAGTGAGTTTTCGGTACAGGCTTTTCTTAAACTTGTTTTAAAAACTACATATGTTGTGATCATCGAATGAAGCAACATAATGACGTAAAGGAATCAAATCAAAAAGCTTCAAAATTTTCTTATTGAAATTGGAAGAAAATAGTGATTTTTGTTAGAGAAATTGTATTTGTATTGTGGTATACACGTGTATGTGGGCACACAATCACTGATGGCAGTTCACACTAAATGTGCTAATGCAAACTGATCTTCTAAAGTCTCTGTTCAATGTAAGCCATGACATCTATGTTCAGGGACTTTTGACTGGCAAATAAGATTATGTTTGAGTATATGAATAAATACGGAAAATTTGAGAGCTTTCACTTTATGTGGCACAAGTATTAAATGGTGCTTATAAATTTTCTCATTTCCAGGAGTGAAGCCATTCAAGTGTTCAGTTTGTGAGTATGCCACACGCAGTAAGAGCAACTTGAGAGCTCACATGAATCGTCACAGCACTGAGAAAACACACCTCTGTGACTTGTGTGGAAAGAAATTCAAATCGAAAGGCAGTCTAAAGAGTCATAAGTTGTTGCACACTGCTGATGGTGAGTAATGTTACACAGTAGCACCTTTTATAATTTGGTGTCTGAATCAGCGAGGACACTGCCAAGTTATATTGAGTGCTCAAACATAATGTGTTTGCCAGCCAAAATTCTCTCAATTTAGATATCTCGCCTGCAATAAACCAAGAGTTTAGAAGATCAATTTGTATTTGCATACTTAGTGTGAACTGCCATCAGTGGTTGTGCCTTCACATGCAGCTCCTGCAAGCAAATATCAATATTAGATCATCAATACTACTCATTGATGCATCCAGAGAGGAGGGCTTTTTGTTTCTGAATTTAACTGAAATCAGCATCCACAGGATCTACTGAAGAATCTGGTTTCCTATCCCACTATCAGCAACTAGCTTCTCACTGAGCCTTTAAAAGGATATTAATCCATTAATTTTCAAATACTTGTCTTAAGGTCTCATTCAGGCATCTACCCAGAACTGGAGAAAAAACACTAGGGCAGATTAGGTATCAACTATCAACACTGCCAGTTTGGCACTCTGCAAAGTTAGAATATTAGAACAGAATAATGGATTCACTGCTACTAGACATAATTAGGTTCTTTATTAGTAGGGACTTCAAAGATTATGTAGAGAGTGCAGGAGAATGGGTTTGAGAAACATATCAGCTGTGATCAAATGGCATAGCAAACTCAATGAAACTATACTAATTCTACTTCTTTATCTTATGGCCTCTTAAAATTTATGTAGCAATCTGTGGTTACACCGTATGCCTTAGATGTTAAACAATTTGCTTCCAACCTTAAAAAAATTATCTGTAATTCAAATTATGTTTATTTGTTTGAGCTGAAAACCATTTTAAACATTTACATGACTTGACTCTGTGTTCATTTTAATTGTTTTTCAATATTAAGTAGATTAGCATCATTTACGGACCATTTTCTGAGTGGTAATTTCACTGCAAAAGTTATTGATCATATTTCCTTTCTCATACTAGCTGTTTTCTTATCCTGCAGGTAAACAATATAAATGTACAGTATGTGATTATACCGCTGCACAAAAGCCAAATCTCCTTCGGCATATGGAACAGCATGCTGCTTTCAAGGCAAGAATTATTTGCCTGGAGTAAAATCTTATGAGATGATTACGACACAAACTTTGATGGTTTGGTATTACTTTTAGAGAAGGTTATTATCAGGGAATCTAACCAAGGTTGTCAGTCAGGATATAGAATCATTGCTAGTAAATCAAATAGTTGATGAACAGTGTTATCTATGACTATCAAAAAGAATGTGATTGACGATGCATTTCCTATCATGTTTGAAGGCTGTGCAATCTCAGCCCACTTGAATTCCTGACTCAACTGTTATTGAGTGCTGCTTTCCTGAAAGGAAAGCTTTTCCAATCCCAAGAAGCAAGTTGTAGAGGAATGAAAGGGCCTGTAGTGTGCTTTCTCTTTTTATAGTAAACCCCATGAGTTCTTAACAACTATTAGCAGTGGAATGATTGGAAACAGGAGATCGCTATGACCAGATCCTTATCCTATTGCTATTTGGTTCAGCATCATTCCTGACACTAACATCAGAGACAAATATTGATTTATGGCAAACTAAAGGGGTGAAACATTATTTGTGTGGCATACTTCTTTTGAAGAGAACACAGTAATGTTGCATTTTTTGCTGTTACCCTTGATATAATGATTGCTATTAACATTTAGAGAACTTAAGACTGGAGTTTTCCCATCTCCAATCAGGAAGGAACAGAGGTGGGAAAGAAAAGAAATATGTCCTGCATGCTGATCTGCTTCCTCCATTCCCAACTTGCCTAAACTCCCTGACTTTACGAAGGACAGGGGCAGGGCAATAGATGGAAATATGAAATTCTTGTCTCATTAACTGGGTAGCTTGAGGTCATTAGGGATCTTTTAGAAGAGCTCATCTTTTGAACCTTCTAGATTTCTATGAAGCTAGTCAGCCTTTAAGAGCACTCAGAAGCTGACCAGCTACAACTTCCTGAAGAAGGGCTTATGCCCGAAACGTTGATTCTCCTGCTCCTTGGATGCTGCCTGACCTGCTGCGCTTTTCCAGCAACACATTTTTCAGCTACAACTTGACAAGAGCAGGGCAGAAACAGTGCAAACAATTTTGTTCAATAAACAAGTGAAAGCTTTAAAGGTAAAAATGTTGAGCAGCAATAAATGTTTTAGTATTCCACATTCCACTACTCTAACTTGCGTCCAGGCTCTCTATTTGCCCTGGTCCCTGTGAACACAGGAATCCTTTTTTTAAAATTGCCATGCAGAAGCAGAAGTCACAGCAATGGCTACCAATTTAGACTAGAAAATAGCTCATTTCCCTGTTGACCTATCTTCATTCCTACCCAGCTGTTAATTTTGCATCTCTTTGGTTATCAAAGGATTCATCCACAAACTCCCATGCAAGGACTGCACAAAACACTATATAGGACAAACGGGAAGACAGCTAACGATCCGCATCCATGAACATCAACTAGCCACGAAACGCCACGACCAGCTATCCTTAGTAGCCACACACACACGCAGACGACAAGCAACATGAATTCGACTGGGACAACACTACCATTATAGGGCAAGCCAAACAGAGAACAGCCAGGGAATTCCTCGAGGCATGGCACTCATCCACAGATTCTATCAACTAGAACTGTGATTATGGCTGGGAGAGAGATTGAACAGATGAGATGCATGGAATTAGGAGAATCTGGATCCTTTAAAAACGACAGGCAGGGGCCAGACACAAAAGTCATGCTCCCTCTCCCCCTTTCCAACAGATTGAAATTTTTGTCAGTAGAGAAAGAAGGTGGAGCATGATTCACATAGGAAATAAACCTGAATTCCACAATGTCATTTGACTCCATGTTAATTTCGAACAGACAGCATTTTCGCTGTTGAAAAGTCTCTAACCAATCGTTTGGAATCCCATAAATGTCCTGAATGACAGATGAGTTCTGTATGACTAATGATCTGAAGATTTTTAAATGCTCTACTCTATAAAATAAAGAGCTACAACTGGCATTGTGAGCTTTTGTTTTATAAAACAACCTCTGACGGGCACAAGTTAGAAGAAACCATTAACAATTTTAATAGAGTTTTTGTGTACATTTCTCCAAGGACTGTTATTATGTCATTTTGAATGCTTGGCTGGATTTGAAAACTACAGTCAGCCTAATGGAAAATTCTGGTTCACATTTTGACTTCCAATTTTAGAGTATGTCAAAGGATTAGCTATCTATGAAATTAGGTCAAATAAAAGTTTAATAATTTATAAGAGATTAATTAGTTGAGATTTAAAAGCTTTGACTAGATTTTGAGAATTTGGAATTTGTCAAATGTGTAGGAGTAAGTGTTAAGTTAGCTCTAGAAGTTTATTGTTTTTGATTACCAAATGGCTTCCAAGGACTGATCATGGTAGATACTGGCTAAGGATATAAAGATTCTTAGGGATTGGGTACAATCATGAGTTAGTGCTGAGTTGGCGTGAAAGGTATGTAGGCATGTGGAACTGTAATGGGATGGTAGGCATCATGAATTGGCTAAGCTAGAATGAATGGCCATGGGTGGGTAGGAGGAGTGTGACAATTAGAGGGCCTAACAACTTCTAAAATAGTTGTGCTGATGTCCCAGATAACCAAGGCAAGCAACCTAATTTACCTTCCCCTAGGCCCTCTGGGCAAATAAGGATGGCCATAAATGCGAGCCTAATTTATGATGCTCGTATCCTGTAAATGAATGTTAAAAATCCAGATGCAGTTTTTCCTTTTTTTTGTGGTTGTGACTCCTACCACTGCTGTTTGTGCAGATGTTGGTCCATCCCTTATTGTTAATACAGATGTCACTATTCATCCATATTTACATTGTTCTATTGAATGTGGTTGTTGCTAGGAAGGCTGGCATTTGATGCCCATCCCTAATTGCCTTTGAATTGTTTGGCTTTCGAACCCATTTTAGAGGGCAGTTAAGAATCAACCACATCACTGTGGGCCTGAAGTCACATGTAGAGCTGACCAAGTGGCCAATTTCGATTAGATTAGATTAGATTAGATTAGATTAGATTACTTACAGTGTGGAAACAGGCCCTTCTGCCCAACAAGTCCACACCGCCCCACCGAAGCGCAACCCACCCATGCCCCTACATTTACCCCTTACCTAACACTACGGGCAATTTCCCTTGGCCAATTCACCTGACCTGCACATCTTTGGACTGTGGGAGGAAACCGGAGCACCCGGAGGAAACCCACGCAGACACGGGGAGAACGTGCAAACTCCACACAGTCAGTCGCCTGAGGCGGGTATTGAACCCGGGTCTCTGGCGCTGTGAAGCAGCAGTGCTAACCACTGTGCCACCGTGCCGCCCATAAATTTCCTTCGCTAAAGGATCTAAGTGAACTATGTGAGTTTTTATAACAATTGTCAATAATTGCATGGTCACTATTAGAGTGGCTTTTAATTGCAGATTTCAATTAATTCAAATTTCACCACTGCCATGGAAAGATTTGACCTTAAATTACCTGGAACATTAGCCTGGATCTCTGCATTACCTGCGTGACTTTACCACCACACTGCCGCCTTCCCAGCTTGTTGGTGCACATGTTGCTGTTATCCCTGTTGTTCATGCAGATACTGCTGTTATCCCTATTGTTGGTGGAGATATTGCTGCTCTCCCTGTTTTTGATGCAGGTGTTGCTGCTAAGCTGGTGCTGCTATCCATATAGTTGGTGGAAAAATTACCGCTATCCTTATTGTCGGTGTAACTGTTGCAGAACATCCCTGCTGCTAATCCTATTTAGTGTTTCTGTGTTACTGATTTAGTTGTTGTTATTAATAATGTTCTCCTTATTTACTTCAGCCTTTCCGTTGTGCACTGTGCCACTATTCCTGTAATATGGCTGGATCACTGAAGAGACATTACCACAAAAAACATCCCAATGATGAATATGTCAATGCTGGAACTGGTGTACTAGCTCAAGAAAGTGTGACACAGCAAGGTATTAGAGATTTTCTTTAAAATAATGCATGCAGCTTGCAGTTAACATTGATTCCTAAATCAATGAAGGTTGACAAGTCTCCGGGGCCTGATGGTCTGCATCCCAGGGTACTGAGGGAGGTGGCTCGGGAAATCGTGGATGCATTGGTGATTATTTTCCAGAGTTCGATAGATTCGGGGTCGGTTCCTGAGGATTGGAGGGTGGCTAATGTTATACCACTTTTTAAGAAAGGTGGGAGAGAGAAAGCAGGAAATTATAGACCAGTTAGTCTGACCTCAGTGGTGGGAAAGATGCTGGAGTCTATTATAAAGGATGAAATTACGGCACTTCTGGATAGTAGTTACCGGATAAGACAGAGTCAGCATGGATTTATGAAGGGGAAATCATGCTTGACTAATCTTCTTGAATTTTTTGAGGATGTAACTCTGAAGATGGACGAGAGAGGTCCAGTAGATGTAGTGTACCTGGACTTTCAGAAAGCTTTTGATAAAGTCCCACACAGGAGGTTAGTGAGTAAAATTAGGGCGCATGGTATTGGGGGCAAAGCACTAACTTGGATTGAAAGTTAGTTGGCTGATAGGAAACAAGGAGTAGTGATAAACGGCTTCATTTCGGAATAGCAGGCAGTGACCAGTGGGGTACCGCAAGGATCCGTGCTGGGACC
>NC_057713.1:28567879-28583788 GCF_004010195.1 Chiloscyllium plagiosum
GCAGAGGGATCTTGGTGTCCATGTGCACAAATCTTTGAAAGTTGCCACCCAGGTAAATAGTGTGGTGAAGAAGGCATATGGCGTACTGGCTTTTATTGGTAGAGGAATTGAGTTCCTGAGTACTGAGGTCATGTTGCAGTTGTATAAGATTCTGGTGCGGCCGCATCTGGAGTATTGTGTGCAGTTTTGGTCGCCATACTATAGGAAGGATGTGGAGGCACTGGAACGGGTGCACAGGATGTTGCCTGGTATGGTAGGAAGATCGTATGAGGAAAGGCTGAGGCACTTGGGGTTGTTTTCATTGGAGAAAAGAAGGTTTAGGGGTGACTTGATAGAGGTGTACAAGATTATTAGGGGTTTAGATAGGGTTGACTGTGAGAACCTTTTTCCACGTATGGAGTCAGCTATTACGAGGGGGCATAGCTTTAAATTAAGGAATGCTAGGTATAGGACAGATGTTAGGGGTAGGTTCTCTACTCAGCGAGTCGTGAGTTCATGGAATGCCCTGCCAGTAGCAGTGGTGGACTCTCCCTCATTATGGGCATTTAAGCGGGCATTGGATAGGCATATGGAGGATAGTGAGCTAGTGTAGGTTAGGTGGGCTTGGATCGGCACAACATCGAGGGCCAAAGGGCCTGTACTGCGCTGTATTCTTCTATGTTCTATGTTCTATCAAATAGCTTCCATGTAACAGAGCAGCTATACCTCAAAAATTAATTTGTCTGCACTTTCCATCACTGTGTTCATTCTTCTCACTTCAAGTTTCCTTCACTCCCTGCTACTCTATCATTGACAGCCACATTATCTTGACAGCCACATACTCAATCCCCAGTATACACTTCGAAAGTCTGTCCTCAATATTTTCCTCCTCCTACCAAATCAAGAGAGTATTCACTTTGTCTTTGATCTTTCTCTTTTCTCCTTAAGCTCAGCTTTTACAATTTTGCCTTCCTAATGTCAAATGTGCAAATGCAATGTTATCATAGTTGGACCAGAACAAGGTGGTAATACATCCCTGATATATCACTCCATAACTTGTCACAGTCCCTCCACTGCATTAGTATTTTCTGACTGACTCTCTGGCATTCAAGTTTGAATGAATAACTATGTCCACCAATTAAATATCAATAAGTCTAACGAAGCCTCCATCTTTAGTGTCTCAAACTCAACACCCCTGTCACTGATTCCAAATCTCTCCAGTAGTAGTGACTCAGACCAATCATTGATGTCACACTCGACCACGAAATGAACTTCCACAATCATATTCATGCCATCACCAAGCCTACCTATTTGTACCTTCATAACATCCATCTAACGTTTTTAGCCTGTCTACTACTGAAACCCAGATTCAGGTCTTCAGTACCACCTCATTAGACTTTTTCAATACATTCTTTCCAGTCTCCCACATTCTGCTCTCAAGAAACTTGAGACTATCCAAAACTTTGTCCTCTATGTCTTAACAGTCCCTTCTCACCACTTCCTTGCTGAAATACATTGACTCCGAAACAAGCAATATCTTGATTTTAAAATTGTCACCCTTTTTTCAAATCCCTCTTTAGCCTTGCCCCTCCATATCCCAGTAATTTCTTTTAGACTTGAGATATCTGCATTTCTCTACTGTACTCTTATGTATCTCCAACTTTAATCGCTCCATAATTAGTGGGCATGCCTTCAGTTGCATAGATCCAAAGTTCTAAAATACACTCACTGCACCTCTTAACCCTATTTTTCTTCTTTACAACACTCATTAAAACCTATGCATTTGACCAAGCTTTTAGTAATTTGACCTAATATTCCCTCAGGTGGCTCAGAGTCTTCCTTTCCTTTATAAGGCTTCTGAGACATTTTCATATGTTGAAGGTGATATATAATTGTAACTTGTTTTTATGTTGGTGTTGTTGTTGAACTAAACTATTCACAATTTCACCATCCTGTTCTACTCTAAACTGAATTTCTGACCCGTTTTCCCTTTTTATTTTACAGGTGGTGTAAAGTGTCCAGTATGCAGTTTTGTTTATGGTACCAAATGGGAGCTCAACAGACACTTGAAAAACAAACATGGACTGAAGATTGTGGGCAGCATAGAAGGGGAAGCCATAGAACAGGTACCTAATTCTTTTTCAAAAGGTGTTAAATTTTACAGGAGTGCAGTTCCAGATGATGCCAGCTCAACACTGCATTTAACTAATTAGAGTTGGGGAGAGGGGTTCAGATGAAGGAATATGTAGGCTATAAAGCAAAAACAAAGTCAGCACTGCAGAAGCAAGTAGTTTGATAGTTCTGCATGGAGTTGCACAGGAAGGGACAAAGTGTACAGGCATTTAAAAAGAGCAGCAGCTTGGTCATCAGTGGCATAAAATGTTAAAAAGGTCAAATTAACGGCACTTTACTTGAATGTATATAATGTTTGGAACATAATAAATGAATTGACAGCATCAATAGAAGATGATGGATGTTATCTTATAGATGTTACAGAGACTTGGTTACAAGGAGATCAAAGCTGGGAACTAAATATTCAAAGGTACATAAACTTTTGCAAATGCTGGCAAGGAGTCTGCTGGGGTGGCCTTGTTAGTATGGGAGCAAGTAGCAAGTATAGTAGCAAGAAATAATCTTGAATCGGATGATTATAGAATCCACGTGCGTGGACGTAAGAAATAACAAGGGGAAGAAGACACCAGTGAGAATAATTTGTAGGTTTCTTAGGCTGTGCTATAGGACAGAGAATAAATAAGGATATAAAAGGGCATTTTAAAAAGGCAGCACATTAACCATTGGTGACTTTAATTTTCATGTAGATTGGGAAATCAAATTAGCAGAGGCAGCCATATGGAAACATTGATTAAGTATATTGAAAATTGTTTTCTAGAACAAAATGTTGTGGATTCAAACAAGGATCAGGCTATTTTGGAGGTGCTGCTTTATAAAGAGGGAGGATTCAAACAATTGCAGTGTAAAAGATCTCCCTTGTAGTTTGAGGCTGGGGAAATAAGTGTAGAAAACCAGGAAATAGCAGAACTATGAATTAATACTTTGCATCAATTTTTACATAAATAGCATTCTAAAAATACTACATAATCAGGGGCAGGTGGTGCTGGTATAGCATAAAATACGAGGAAAGCTCATGAACTGGGCTAATAATTCCCCAGGATTTGATCAGCGGTATCTTAGAGTTTTAAAGCATATAGCTACAGAGCTAGTGGATGCACTGATTTTAATCTTCCAATAATCCTTAGATTCAGGAAATGTCCTAGATGATTGAATGACTGCTAATCTAACACCCTTATTCAAAAAGGAAGGAAGACGTAAGCTAACTGTAGATCAATTAACTTAAAATCTGTTATTGGGAAAATGGTAGAGTTTATTATAAAGGATGTAATTACTAAAAATTTAGAAATACATAATATAATCAATCAAAGTCACCATGGCTTTGTTAAGGGGAAATCATGCCTCACAAATTTGTTTGAGTTGTGTCACAAAGCTAGTCCCTTTTTTTTCTAAAAGCAGTTCCTTGGCTCAAGGAAACCTATCCTTGGTTTTTTTCAGAGGGGCAATAAACTGGGCCAAACTCCGATCAGTCTGGTTTGGTACAGAGATGAAAAGGATTTTGAGAGGCCTTTTGTTTATATGTAAACAGATGAGACTTCAAGCTAAAATGGTCATGCTTTAGAAGTGACCTGTATACAGAGAGGGGAGTGGTTAGTTCTCTAGCTGAGCTGAGCTGAGCAGTTTTTAGTTCATTCTTGAACTGGGAGGTTCAACAGGGAACTGTGGAAATTCTCTCTCTTTTCTGTCCTTCAACTTCAACCTGTAAGCATGTGTTCGATTTATACTGGGTTTTAAAGGAGTTTGCTTATTGGGAGTGTTATGTATATTCACAACAGCACAATTAAGTCTAGATTGGATAGGTTGAGTTCTGTAGGGGCTCTTTATTCTGTTCTTAGTGTTTCATTGTGTAATTTTGTGAATACATTTTTGTCTGTTTTAAAATCTAGTAGTCAACCTAGCTATCTTACTCCAGGTAATTTTCAGTGTACACTTACCGAAGCAGTCTGGAGCTGCCTGCTTAATGTTTTGAGTGGTCTGGCCTAGTCCATCACAGTTGTTAACAAGCAAAGTAGATAAAGTGGAATGAGTAGGTGTAATATATTTGGATTTCCAAAAGGTGTTTAATAAGTTGCCACGTGTATGGTTAGTTAATTAGATAAGAGCTCATGGTTTTGGGCTAGTATATTAGTATTAGGATTAATTTGACTTATACTTGTCACATATACCAAGATATAATGAAAAGTGTTGTTTTGCATACTCTACAGGTAGATTATACCATAAAAAAAGTCTCAGTTAGCAGAACAGAATACAGTGTTGCAGCCAAAAAGAGGGTGCAAAGAGAGGGATCAACATTAACATTTGAGAAGTTCATTCAAAAATCTGATAACAATGGGAAAAATTGAGTAATTAATAGAAGACAGAGTTTGGAAAAAGGTGACTTTTTTTATTCATCGGATGAGAACATCATTGGCTAGGCCAGGGAGGGCAGTTAAGAGTCAACCATATTGCTGTAGGTCTGGAGTCACATGTATGCCAGTTTCTCTCCCTGAACGGCATTAGTGAACAAGGTGGGTTTTTTTTCCAACAATCAATTCATGGTCATCATGGACTCTTAATTCCAGATTTTTGTTGAATTCAAATTCCACAATGTACCATGGCAGGATTCGAATCTGGCTCCCCAGAACATGACCTGGGTCTCTGGATCAACAGTCTAGCAATAATATAACTAAGCCATTGCCTCCCCATACGCTTTTAGTATGGTAATCTATACCTAGTGGAATGCCATAGGAATCAGTGATAGGGCCATCATTTTATATATATATATATATATATTATATATAGTTTGGTGATGGAAATATATGTATCATCACCAATTTTGTGAACGATACAAAAATAGGTGGGAAGGCAAATGGTAAGAATGATGCAAGGAATTTGCAGAAGGATATCGACAGGTCAAGCATTAGGGAAAAACCTGGTAGATGGAATACAATGTGGTAAAATGTGAGATTATGCACTTTGGCAGGAAGAATAGAAGAGTTAAGTATTATTTAAATGGTGGGAAAATCGCAGAAAGCTATCGCACAGAGGGGATGGGAAGGAGGTCCTGGTGCATGAACCATAGCTAGCATACAGGTTCACCATATGATAGGAAAGGTAAATGGACTGTTGGCCTTTATTTCAAAGGGGAAAAAATTAAAAAGGTCTTGCTAAAACTATACAGAGCACTAGTCAGACAGCATTTGGAATACTGTGAATATTTCTGATCTAAGGTAAGATGTACTACTGCTCCTACTTTTTATACTGTTAACCTGCAGCCCTTCTTCATATGTATTTTAATGTCAAAGGACATAAAGTGCTAAACAATAGTTATTAAAGATTAAAGTTAACCTAATTTAATCTAGCATCAGCAACATTCAATCCATTAGGAGTCACTGCATAGGAATCAGCAGAAGTCACTCCTAACCAGGTGTAGTACTGCTCTTATTGACCTTACTGAGATTAGTTGACTCAACATTGATTCTGATTGTGTATAGCATTTTATAACTCATTATCATGAGTTATTTTAGATTTAATAATTGAGCCATTAGAGATGCAGCAGACACTCTAATACAAGATTCCCATGTTATCTATATTGGATTTAGAATTGTCAAGTTTGTTCAGTGAAACAACCACAATTATAAAACTTATTTTCCGACAGTCCACGTAAATTGTCGCACTTAAATTCAAAAAGTGATCTCATGCTTAAAAATGTTGGTGATCAATGATCTAACAATTATAATTGGAGCGTACAAGAGTTCAAAATTAGAGAGGCACTGATATCTCAAATCATGTCTACAGGTGATTATAGAGATGAGGAAGGAAAACCATGGAAGGACTTGATTATAGAAATGAAAATTTTACTCAATGTATTACTTGAGCAGGTACTAATGGAAGTAGGCAAGCAACAGGGAAATGGGGATTTAGATCAGAGTGGTGCTGGAAAAGCAAAGCAGGTCAGGCAGCATCCGAGGAGCAGGACGTTTCTGGCAAAAGCCCTTCATCAGGAATACAGGGAAATGGGGTTTACTCTAAAAATTCATTCATGATATATGGACTACACTGGCTGGAGAAGCATTTATTGCCCATCCATATTTGCCCTTGAGAAGATGGTAGTGAACTGCTTTCTTCAACATTGTAATCCAAGTTAATGTTTCATCAGAACCAGACTCTAATCATTAAATCTGTTTTTCTCTCCACAGATGCTGCTGGATCTGTTGAGTTTCTCCAGTACTTTCTGTTTTTGTTTCAGATCTCCAGCACCTGCAGTGTTTTCTTTTATTGATCATTAACATGTCTGGTCAACCCATCAGTACTGCTGTTTGGTTTTCAATAATTTGAAAATGTAAAATGTGCTTGTGCACAGTATCATAAGTTGTTGGGGGAGTAATAGGTCAAAAAAGAGAGTCAATTAACTAAAAAAGGAAATACAAAATGTATTAACAAATACTCTAGTTTGTGTTTTTTTTTACAAATAATATTTAATTAAACAACAAAGTTCATCCAGGCCATTCAACCAAGGTGAAATGGTAATTATGCTGTAAATTCAAATCATGGGAAGTGATAGAGAATGTAAAGACAGAAACAAGATAATGTACCATCAATTACCATCTAAAACAACTGTACTAATTTGTACTATTTTGAAGAAGTAACAAAAGCAGAGACACCTGAGAGTTCACTTTTACAAATCCTTCCGGGCATCAGGGTAGCTAGGTAAGACAGTTAATATTTGGGTTACTTAGCTTTATAATGTGAATACCAACGCATGCAAATTACTAAAACTTTACAGACCACTGGTTAACTGCAATATTGTGTACAATTCTGAACACTATCGTTTAGGAAGGATGTCAAAGTTCTAGAGAAGGTATAGAGGAGGTTAGTTTGAATTATGCCAAGGTGAGAGATATTCAAAGATTGAAGAAATTAAGATGGTTTTCTTTAGTGAGTGAAGATTAATTGGAAACGTAATTCAGATACTCAAAATTATGCAAACTTTCTCTTACTCTTAATATTCTGATAAACATCTTTGGATACTGCTCAATTTTATTGAATAATATATTTCTCAGTGCTGACTACATCATCTGCAGATGTCCAACCTTCCCCATAATCAGTCCCAATGGTTCATAAATCTGATGTTCACCCTCCTACTCCAGCTTTCCAGTGATGTATTCAATCACTCAGTTCTCCTGTTTCTAAGCTCAGTAACACTTTGGATTGGGAGCAATCCTGAGCTTTGTCTTTTAAAGTCCTGCTTTACAAACTTCTTCACAGTTCACTGAAATCTGCTTTCAGAGCCTCATCCCCATTCCTGATGAAATCATTTGTACCAAAATGGAGGCTGATCACCTACCCCCAAAAGACTATCCTGCAGCAGCTCCTTTACTCTGGCACTAGGGAGGCAACATCACAGAATCAGAATCACAGTATTAATACGGTAAAATGGAGGTCAATCATCCGAGCGCGCTTGCACTGCCTCTATTATCTATTGATATCTCCTGCCTTTTTCCTATAACCTTGCTCACCCTTAATATCCAGATAATCATCCAATGCCCCCTTGAATGCCTCAATTGAACCTGCCCCTGCTTCATTTCCAGGCAGTGAATTCAACAGCTCAGTGTAAAACAGTTTTCCTTCTCACATCGCCCTTCATTTGCACATCACATTTTGGACTTATTTCTTCTTAGCAGGAACAGCTTCTCCCTATTTGCTTTATCCAGCCAGCTCAGCCTCAATCAGATTTCCTCTCAACTTTCTTCTCTACAATGAGAACAGTCCCAACTTCTTCAATCTGCTTCCTCATCTGAATTTTCCCTTACCGGGAACCATTCTAGTAAATTGCTTCTGTGCTCTCTCCAATGCATTCAGTTTTTTTTCCCATAATGTGACACCTACGGTGCACACAAAACCCCCAGGTAAGGTCTAACAATTACCTTGGACAAGTTCAACATCACCTCCTTACTCTTGAACTCTATGCCCTTATGCTCCAAAGCCAAGAGCACTCTATGTTTTCTGCTCTCATCACCTGTCCTGCCACCTTCAATGATCTGCTCCTGCACTTCCTTTAGAATTGTATACCTTATCTTATTCTGTCTTTCAGTGTTCTTCAGACCAAAGTGCCTCACCTCAAATTCCCCTTCATTGAACTCAACTGCCACCTGTCAGCCCACTCAACTCTATCAACTTGGCCTTTTGGAACTCCACACTGTGCTTATCATAGTTTACATTTCTTCCAAGTTTAATGTCATCTACAAACTTGCAAATTGCCCCTTGTATACCAGGATCCAGATTATTATATATTGTAATTTATACTCCTCTATATATTTTTTTTTAAAAACACCACCATCCTGGAGTCAAGCTGACAACTCCAAAAACATCTGTCTGATCCCCTGACTATGGAATCACCTATGGCTATTGCTCTTTCATTCTTTTTGCTTCCTCACTGTCCAGTTCAGCTACCTGTGGTACTACCAACTTGGACCTGGCTGCACTCTCCTGGGGAACCATTGCCCTCACCAATGTCCAAAATAGAATATCAGTTAGCATGCATGATAGACTCAGGGAGTCCTACCTGGTTCTCTTAGCCTTCTGCCATTCCCTTGCTGCCTATACACCTCTAACTTGAGATATCATTATATCCCTAAAGGTGCAACCTATGTAGTCCTCTGCCTCATGGATACGCAACATTGACTTGAGCCACTACTCAAGTTCCAGTGACACTTCCTGCAAATGATTTATTCAGGGATACATAATGCTTCAACAACCTCACACAGACCATGGATTGTTCACTCCACTTGACTGAACTGAACTGCCATCCTATAACTTTACAAAGTTTTTATTGCAATTAGAATAGTAGAAAAGCTTTCCAGTACTCACAATTAACTTCTTTCCCTTTACTGAAATAAGAACCAAGACTAGGAGGCAGCTCTTCATATAGACCCTCCTCATGTCCTGTTTTCAGTGTGCTCCCCTGCTGCATTGTTTTCCAGTTCTCAGAACACACCCCTCTCCGGGTGATGTTGATTACCCATCTTGGAGTTCTCCCTTGCCCAATCCTCTCTCTACATTGCTATAGGTGTGACCACATATACATCAGACCTAGTAAGGACAGCAGATTTAATTTCCAAATGGACACTAATGAACCACCTATATTTTTATGGAAATCTGGTACTTACATGATCACCAATAATGACACTAGCTTTTTGTTCCTGATTTGTTATTAACTGATTTTTTTTTAAAAATCCAATTACCATGATGAAATTGGAGCAATTTAAGTTATGAGTTAGAATATTTTCCAGCTTTGACCAAGTAGCTGATGGGATAGAGAGCACAAATGAACCACCTATATTTTTATGGAAATCTGGTAACTTACATGATCACCAATAATGACACTAGCTTTTTGTTCCTGATTTGTTATTAACTGATTTTTTTAAAAAAATCCAATTACCATGATGAAATTGGAGCAATTTAAGTTATGAGTTAGAATATTTTCCAGCTTTGACCAAGTAGCTGATGGGATAGAGAGCACAGAAAAAGAAAATTACAGGCAAGATTACATGTGGAGTTGGTTTCAAATTTGAGACCAATGGAGATATCTTCATATCTTGATTTGCCAAGCCACCACTCAACTCGGCCTAGTGGAAGCAAGGACACAGTAACAAAAAACAATTTGGACAATTTTGCAAGAGTTTGCAGTTTCAAATGGACAAGAAGATTGGAATCATGAATAAGACCAGAATAAGGTAGTAAATTAATTTCAGAGTTATATTGTTGTAATAGAGTGGAGTGTGACTGTGTGATACCTAATTTGATGCCAATATACAGTGAAAAGCTTCAACAGTCACCACAATCCGGCGCCATTTTGAATACTTAAGAATAAAATGATGTAACTGAAAGAGAGCCTATCTTCGTTCTGCTGCCTCTGCCATGAGTCCTGAGCCCTAAGCCAACTTACCAACGATGCCTGCACCTCCACCCCTCCTCCACCACTTCAGCACTGCCTGCTCTGGACCCACCAATATAGGAGTTGCCGCTCTTTAGACGCCATCTCTTCATCACTGGGTCCACTTCATTGACGCCACTGCCAATGCCATGTCCTGTTGTGGACCCATATTCACCCCACAAACAGGAGCGCCCATCTCCACTGCTTGCAGATTTCATTCATAAATTCATGAATGGTTCAAAATAGATGACTTTTGAAAGTGTATGTAAGGAATATAAGTAGTGATATTGATTCGTATTTAAAGATCAGCCTTAAAAAAAAGAGAAGAGGTTTAGCATTTTTAGATAAGATGAAAAGTTTCAGTGAGTACCTTCAAGCCAGTGTCTGCAGGGATTATTTTTAAAACAAAAATGTGGCCACTCTCACGTAGTCATTGTCCTTTAGAGAAATTGATGTAAATGCTGTGTACTAAAATGTGAAAATATTTGCTTCAATTTCATACAGTCAAAATCCTAGAACATCCTGTAAAAATACAATGGGTATACTCACAACATATGGATTACAGTGGTTCAAGGAATAAGCTTGGTCCTTCTCAAAGGCAAATGGGCTTGAGAAAGTGCTGCTCTTGCTAACAACCCTTGCATCCCAGACACAAAGCAAAACAATGTTGCTTGCCCTACTAGTCAAAAGAAATTCAATTTTTCTTTCATTGGACAAAAGCGTAATGAAGAACAATAAGTGATTGAGAATGTATTTGCATTTGTATTCAGGTTCTTGAAGCTTCTACAGAGCAGACTCAGACACAGTATTTTCACATAACAGAGAGTGAAGAGGATGCTCAGGGCACTCAGGCAGCTGTGGCAGCTCTTCAGGACCTACGGTACAACACAGAGAATGGTAAGTATAGGAGTCCAATTGTGGCCTTTAACTGCCTTCTCCCTATTCCCCACCCTAACTCTCCGTCATATCAGAGAAGCACATTGGTGAGTTGTTGTGAAGTAGCTTGCTTTACTTCAATTTGACCCAACTCGAATACAAGGACAGTATATAATGCTAATAAATTAACAGTATAGTGAAGGACTTAGAACATATTTTATCTGGAGCACTTTAATGATTGGACCTCAATCTTTTCTGCAGCTTCATCCTGGCAGTGTTCAGGGGTTTATGAATTCCCACTCATAATTGTCTGTCAACGTATACCATTATAAATTGCAGTGGCAATATTTTGCATTCATATTTATCAAGGTTCAGTTGTAGATGACAGTGTGAATTGAGTCTTTGAAGACACTGTCTGAGATTATCATCCTAAAAAATAAAATTGTCGTCATTTGGTGTGTGCAAGAGCATAGACAGTTTCTCCACTTTACATGAAAATATAAAATGCTGTAAAATACACTATTTGGAAGCTTAATGTTTTGGTCCAGTATAATCTTTAATCACTGACTTTAGGTTGTATCATGCTACGCGTTATGTAATGTGCTATTTCAAAATTCTCTCTGGTATCATACTTGATAATTAGCAAGTATTGATTCAGCCTCCTGGAGTCTCATATACAGAGGCATCCTTTACTAAACCAAGCATCAGAAGTCGACTTGCTTATTTCAGTTGTAGGGAGCAGCTCTGCTGCTATTATTGACCCAACTGCCCGAAAATTAGAGAAGGAAATCAGAACCAGCTCTTGATAACTATCCAATGTAAATATGTACTTATGTCAAAGCATATATGCGGATGATGGATGAGGACAGAGTCAGGTTTAACTATGATTAAGTGGCCAAGATTTATTCACTGTTTAGCTACAGACATTTAAAATAGTACTTGAACACTGTTGAAATCTGTGGAATTACAAAATAGACTCAACATGTCTGGAGTTGAAAGAGAAATTGGGAAAAACATATTACTGATTTTGTATGTTTCTTTTATTCCTAGGCGATAGAATGGATTCAACAGCAGTAAACATTCTTCAGCAAATTATTGGTTTAGCTCCAGAACATCATGATGGTGCTGTTGCTTCTGTGGTTACCATGGCACCAGGCACATTAACAGTTGTAGAACAAGTAAGATTTCCATTCCCTTTCAGTATTGTAAAGTCCAATATCGAGTCAAACTCAGAAGACACAAAACTCAAAAGAGGAGGGAGATGGTTCACCAAGGGAGGGCAGCAGTTGCCAGAATCATGGCACCGTGTCAAGTTCTGCTGTTCAGAAAGGCAGGAAAAGGACTAGTAGGGCCATAGTCATAGGGGATTCCATTGTAAGGGGAGTAGATAGGCGGGTCTGTGGCCGAAAATGAGACTCCCAGATGATATGTTACCTCCCAGGTGCTAGGGTCAGGGATGTCATCAGTCGGCTGCAGAGCATTCTGAAAGGGAAGGGTGAACGACCAGTTGTCATGGTGCATATAGGCACAAATGATATAAGTAAAAAATGAGATGAGGTCCTGAAAGCAGAATTCAAGAAGCTAGGAGAGAAGTTAAAGAGGAAGTCAAAGGTAGTGATCTCAGGATTGCTACCAGTGCCACGTGCTAGCCCAGGTAGAAATGAAAGAATAGGTAAGATGAGCCCATGGCTTGAGGGATGGTGTAGGAGGGAGGGGTTCAGGTTAGTGGGACATTGGGATCGGTTCTGAGGAAGGTGGGACTATTACAAATTGGATAGTCTACACCTGAACCAGACTGGAACTAATGTCCTTGGGGAGTTTTGGCTATTGTTGTTGGAGAGGACTTAAACTAATGAGCAGGGGGCTGGGAACTAGAAGAGAAGTCTAGTAGACAGTGAGGTGGAGACTAGAGACTATAAGGAACAGGATCATGAAGTTAGCATACCAAGGGGAAGAGTAGGCAGAGAGCAGATGAACGCAAAGGAACTGGTGGTCTGAAGTGCATATGCTTTACCGCAAGGAGTATAGTAGGTAAGGCAGACGAAGTTAAGGCTTGGATTGGTGCCTGGGAGTATGAAGTGATTGCGATCACAGAGATTTGGTTGAGGAAAAGGCATGATTGGCAACTAAATGTTCCAGGATATAGATGCTTCAGACAGGACAGGGAAGGAAGTAAAAGACGGGGAGGAGTTGCATTGCTGGTCAGGGATGATATCATGGCTGTGTTAAAGGAAGACGTTATGGAGGGCTTGAGCAGTAAGGCAATATGGATGGAGCTGAGAAATAAGAAGAGTGCAGTTACATTCTTGGGGCTGTTCTACAGGTTTCCCAACAGTGAGCATGAGGTAGAAGAACAAATAGGTAAACAGATTTTGGAAAGATGTAGAGACAACATGACTGGGATACACTCAGTGTCAGAGGTCTGGACGGGGCAGAGTTTGTAAGGAGCATCCAGGAAACTATTTGAGAGCAGTATGTCAATAGCCCAACTAGGGAAGGGGCTATATTGGACCTGGTGTTGGGGAATGAGCCAGGCCAGGTGGTAGAAGTTGCAGTGGGGGATTTCTTTGGGAATAGTGACCACAATTCTGTAAGTTTTAGAATACGAATAGCCAAAGATGACAGCAGTCTGAAGGGAAGAGTACTAAACTGGGCCAAGGCCAAAATATCAAAATTCGGCAATAGCTGGAAAATGTGGATTGGGGCAGCTATTTGAAGGGAAATCCACATTTGATATGTCGGAGGTATTCAAAGATATGTTGAAGATAGTGCAGGATAGGCATATCCCTTTGAAAACAAGAAATAGGAAAGGCAAGATTCGTGAACTGTGGATGAGAAGAGAAATTGTGCGCATAGCCAGGAGGAAAAGGTCCAGGCAGCTAAGTACAGAACAGGCCTTGGAGGAATATCGGAGAGTAGGACCAATCTTAAACGAGAAATCAAGTGGGCTAAAAGGGGTCATGAAATAACTTTAGCGAGCAGATTTAGGGAGAATCCCAAGGCTTTTATTTATATATATGAGGCAAGAGGATAACTAGAGAAAAGGTTGGTCCTCTAAAGGATAAGGAAAGAAGATTGTGTGTTGAACCTGAGAAAATGGGTGAGATTCTCAATGATTACTTTGTATCAGTGTTCAGTGAGGAGAGGGACATGATGAATGTTAAGATTAGAGAAAGAAGTTTGTTTACTCTGGATCACGTTGACATAAGGAGGGAGGATGTGTTGGGTAGGCTCAAGTATATTAAGGTGGACAAATCCCTAGGACCGAATGGGATCTATCCCAGGTTGCTGAGCGAGGCAATAGAGTAAATAGCTGCGCCCCTGACAGATATCTTTGTAGCATCCTTAAACATAGGTGAAGTGCCGAAGGACTGGAGTGTTGCTAATGTTGTCCTCCTGTTGAAGAAGGGTAGCAGGGATATTCCAGGTAACTACAGACCAGTGAGCCTGACTCACTGGTGGGAAAGTTGTTGGAGAAGGTACTGAGGATAGGATCTATTTATATTTGGAAAACAATTGGCTTATCAGTGATAGGCAACATGGTTTTGTACAGGGAAAATCATGCCTTACCAACTTAATAGAGTTCTTTGAGGAAGTGACCAAGTTGATAGATGAAGGAAGGGCTGTTGATATCATATACATGGACTTTAATAAGGCATTTGATAAGGTTCCCCATGGTAAACTAATGGAGAACATGAATCATATGGTGTGCAGGGTGTTCTAGCTGGGTGGATGAAGAACTGGTTGGGCAACAGGAGACAGAGAGTAGCAGTTAATAGGAGTTTCATGAAATGGAGAAAGGTGTTCCACAGGGATTAATGTTGGGACCACTGTTGATTGTGATATACATAAATGATCTGGAAGAGGGAATTGGTGGTCTGGTCAGTAAGTTTGCAGATGACATGAAGATTGGAGGAGTAACAGAAAGCATGAGGGACTGTCAAAGAATACAGGATAATATAGATAGACTGGAGAGTTGGGCAGAGAAGTGACAAATGGAGTTCAATCTGGGCAAATGTGAGGTGATGCATTTTGGAAGTTCTAATTCTAGAGTGAATTATACTGTAAACGGCAGAGCCTTGGGAAAACTTGATGAGCAGAGAGACCTGGGAGTTCAGGTTCATTGTACCGTGAAGGTGCCTGCACAGGTGGATAGAGTGGTCAAGAAGGCATATGATATGCTTGCCTTTATCGGACAGGGTATTGAATATAAGAGCTGGCAGGTCATGTTAAAATTGTACAAGACTTTGGGTCGGCCACATTTAGAATATTGTGCACAGTTCTGGTCACCACATTACACAAGGATTAGATTAGATTACTTAGTGTGGAAACAGCCCTTCGGCCCAACAAGTCCACACCGACCCACGGAAACGCAACCCACCAGACCCATTCCCCTACACCTAACACTACGGGCAATTTAGCATGGCCAATTCACCTAACCTGCACATTTTTGGACTGTGGGAGGAAACCGGAGCACCCGGAGGAAACCCACGCTTTGGAGAGGGTGCAGAGAAGGTTTACGAGGATGTTGCCTGGTCTGGAAAGTGCTAGCTACGAAGAGAGGTTGAGTAGGTTAGGATTGTTTTCATTTGAAAAAAGTAGATTGAGGGGGGACCTGATTGAGGTCTACAAAATCATGAAGGATATAGACAGGGTGGATAGAGAGAAGCTTTTTCCCAGGGTGAGGGATTCCATAACGAGAGGAGAATAGTTTAAGGGGATACACACAGAATGTACTTTACACAGAGGGTAGTAGGTACCTGGAATGTGTTGCCAGCAGAGGTAGTAGAGACTGGCATGGTAGATTCATTTAAGGTGTGTGTGGACAGATGCATGAGTAGCTGGGGAGCAGAGGGATACAGATCCTTCGGAATTGGGCGATAGGTTTAGACAGTGGATTTGGATTGGCACAGACTTGGAGGCGGAGATGTGTTGCTGGAAAAGCGCAGCAGGTCAGGCAGCATCCAGGGAACAGGAGAATCGACGTTTCGGGCATAAGCCCTTCTTCA
>NC_057713.1:28586491-28607757 GCF_004010195.1 Chiloscyllium plagiosum
ATTCTCCTGTTCCCTGGATGCTGCCTGACCTGCTGCGCTTTTCCAGCAACACATCTCCGGCTCTGATCTCCAGCATCTGCAGACCTCACTTTCTCCTCACAGACTTGGAGGGCCAAACGGCCTGTTCCTGGGCTGTAAATTTTCTTTGTTCTTCTTTGTTGTTTGACTACTTCTACTGCATTTCTATTCACAATAATGATTCAAATCATCCGTCAGTGTTGTAGCTTTGCATTGTTGACTTGTAGCCTCTAGAACCAGAATGTGACTAAACTCATCAACTGAGAGAGACAACTGATATTTTCATCAGTTTTAACTGCATTGGAATGCTGTGCCTCCCTATTACTTGAATTATATTTTTTAACAAAGTAATCTACCTTTAATAGCCAATCATCATCTAATTCATCTAAACTTTAAGGATTTTCTGAAGTCACCAATTGTGAGTGTTACTTCATTGAAATGACAGGCTCGAAAGGCTTTGATCAATGAAACTAAATAATAGTAACCATGTGAGAAACTGTTGTTCATCACACCCTTTCTCACTCTTGGACACTTGATTATGAAGTTCTCGAAAGTCACTTCACTTTCTTACTCTTGAAAGTCATTCTCTTACACTCCCAATTCCTTTGTTATATCATAATAAGGAACAGCTTATGTAACTCTACCTTGCAACTCTGATGAAGAGGAAGAAAGCAGGATCATCTTTTCCTTGGGCAGTGTCACTGTCCCTTTCTTCCACTCCAAAATTGAGAGTCCTTTGGTGACTAAAAAGTTTAATACCAAATCCACACAATTTGTCACACGTGGTACAGGTTGTGTTTGAAGTGTCAGGTGGATAGGATACTCAGGTTTTCGGGCATTTTTTTGCCATTTGTACTTGACCAACATCTGGGCCTGTTGGAGTTACTTAACAACAATTGCTTAAAAACAATTAACATCTTTGCAGCTGCTTCTTTTCCAACTTGGTTAGAGACAAAAAAAACTGCAGATGCTGGAATCCAAAGTAGACAGGCAGGAGGCTGGAAGAACACAGCAAGCCAGGCAGCATCAGGAGGTAGAGAGGTCAACGTTTCCATTTTTCCACCTCATCTTCCGCCTGGGCAACCTACAGCCCGGAAGACTCGACATTGAGTTTATCTTTATCTACAGCTCCCCTTACACTCACCCTTGGTCCTGAAGAAGGGTTACATCCAAAACGTCGACTTCTCCACCTCCTGATGCTGCCTGGCTTGCTGTGTTCTTCCAACCACCTGCCTGTCTACTTTTTTTCCAACTTGGGCAGTCTTAGGTAAGAGATTCCCATGGCGGTACTGCATTTTTTCAGGGAGGCTGTGAAGACAGCCTTGAAGCCATATATTTTGATAGTTGGGTGACAGTGTTATCCAGAAGGAGCAGGCTGGTTGTGGTCTGCTGGCACCAAGCAGTAGAGAGAATTATGGCATAGTTAGTGCATTGTCTGTGGGGAGAAGCAGGCTTGATAAATTAAAATACGATATCTCTTTTTTTTTAATCCTTTCATGGGATGTGGTTAAGTTGACTGGATCAACATTTGTTGCCCACTGCTAATTGCTCTTAGAATGCAATAGTGAGCTACGTTGAATTATTACAGACTGTCTGGTGCAGATTTGCTGTTAAGAAAGCAGTTCCAAGATTTTACCCAGTGACACTGATGGAGTGGTAATACAGTTCCAAATCAGGATGTTGTGCGACTTAGAGAGATCTTGCAGTTGTTGGTGTGCTCATGCATCTATTGTACTTGGCCTTCTGGTAGAGGGCCTAGGTCTGGAAGTTGCATTTAAAGGAGCCTTGGTGAACTGCTGGAGTTTATCTAACATATAATGTATAGTACATCCACTGTGCATCATAGTAGATGGAGTGAACATTTACTTTTTGGATGTAGTGCCAACAAAGAGATTATTCAACTTCTGCCTAGTAGATGGTGAACAGGTTTTAGGGAGTTGGGAAGTGAGTTACTGTCGTCAGAATTCCCAGTTACTGACATCAGAATTCCCAGCCACTGACCTGCTGTTTTAGCCACAGTATTTAGATGACTGGTCCAGTTCAGTTTCTGGTCAACGTTAAGCCCCAGAATGTTGAAAATGGGTTATTCAGTAATGGTAATGCCATTGAATGTCAAGTGGAGATGGTTCGATTCTCCTTTGTTGGAGATTGTTGTTGCTTGGCACTTTTGTGTCTTGAAAACTGTTTGCATTTTATGTCCAAACCTGGATATTGTCCCAGTCTTGGCAATTGAACAAGGACATTTTTAGTCACTGAAAAGTCAGGAATAGTACTGACCATTGTATAGTCATCAGCAATTATGACAGGTCACTTACTGACATCTGTAGCTACCTGGAATGAGATCCGCTGAGTCAGGTGGACCCGCATTGCCTGTGGTCGTTAAGGTATCTGTCAGTAGAGAGTCACAGTATATCCCTCTTGTCATCCAGGATGTCTGTCTCACCCTCAGGTTGTGCAAGGACAGAAAGCTGAGATTTATTTCAGTTGAATTATTTGCATTATGTCAATGAATAAGTTGGAGACAGGATGGAGTTTATTCAAACAGACCATTAACTCAGCAAATGGAGTCTATTAACAAAAGAAGTCTGGCAAATAGTCCCATATCTGAAAGTGTATCATATGCTCCTGATAAAATTATGATTATTTTCCCAGCAATATTCACTGAGCGGAGAATTATACAGATTATGTGGGTAGTGTCTGTCCCAGTTATTTAGACCAGTCTCAAAGTTTAATTTTAGTGGGGCCCATCATGCATTGCACATGCCGAGGTTAAGAGCTTCCTGCAGAAGCTATGTTTCAAGCATTGCACATAGCCTTTACAGTCAGTGACCCATGGCAGTTCCACATATGGTCCTGCAGTAACAGCTGTGATTGAAAATGTATCTTTCCCAGCTTTGCGTCACTCAGGAAGTACAGTCATTTATTGTCATTGAGGTTTTAGGTAAAAAGCCAGCACATTTTGGAGAAGAAGAATGAAAATTGGAGGAGTTTGGGAACACATAAAAATGTATAGCATTCTGTGGTAAGATATCTCTGAGGTTGGGACTTGAGTCAGGAAATGTCTCTAATTCCTTCCTTTTTGGTTCATTTCTTATCTTCAGGCTGAGGATGAAACAGCAAGCAATCATGCAATGATGATTCAACAAGCCTTGGAGCAAGCTTCAGTGGAGCTCGGAGAGGGTCATCATTTGGTAGAGCAAGTTGTAGTCTCTTCTGATGATGTGGAAGGGATTGAGACAGTGACTGTTTACACTCAGGGCGAAGAAACATCCGAGTTCATTGTCTATGTGCAGGAGGCTGTGCAAGCAGAAGACCAAACCACAGAGCAGCAAATTGAGGAACTGTAACTGCTTCCATCATTTTTAACCAGGACTTCAGCTGGTTTGAACAAGAAGGCTCTAAAGCCCCTGTTTCTATTTTGCATAAATAGTGGCAAGAATATTCGAATCAGTGTAACCTGTTCAGGTCAGACTGGCAGAAAATAACCAAACAGGAATTCTCCAGAAAAAAGGGCACTACATTTCCTTCTGTTACTTCATGTCTCTATTTTGTAACTAGCTTTTTCCCGGTCTACACATATCCTTCCTTGTCTCCCATCTACTCTTGTCCAGTCAGTCAAGCTATTTTCCCAGATCCATGCTTTTGTTTGAATTGATCAGGAACAACAAGATGGCTAAATCAAGGAATAATGCCACAGAAGCACTCAAAGTAGCCCATACGTTTAGATCCATGTAGTCAGTCATGAAGGTGGAGGAAAGGGCTTAATAATTTTCTATAATACCACCTCACATGGACGGGTTGAAGGGAGCAATTGGGAGACAGAAAACCCAGACTGGAGAATCTCAGGGAGCCGACAGCTTTGGACGCCTGACAATAGAGTTTGGTTTTACTTTCTGATTTTTTTTTGAAAGTAGTTTCTGCCTGACATTATCGTGAAATACAGGTCTACTTGGATTACAGGTAAAAATGAGATTTGTATGAAGGGTAAGGAAATTTTTAATTTATTTGATCTTGATCTTGACACAGAGCTATATTCAGAGCCTCATATCTCCTGAAAACTGGTCAAGTTATATTGGAATGTCATTAGATCAGAGGTGGGAGCATGTTAAACTGATTTTCTTCTGTGCTGTAGGCTGTGAATGAAGTATCAGTGTGACAACCACGTTGAATAAAGCATCGAAGCAACATGATTTTGTGCAATAATTTCTACTTGATTGTTATTTAAAAAGTAATAGTATAACTGCAAAAAGAAGTATAAAAATGCGGAAAACTTGCAGATGTTGGAATTCTGAAATAAACCAGGAAATTCTTAGAAGACAGAACAGTATGTGTAACTTTAACAGATGCTGACCTTTAGTGATGAGCATATGATGAACACAATAAAAAAGCATTTTTCTCATAGTCATCATTGACATCACTGACTTCGGTTTGGGCTTGAATTTTCACTCTCAGATCAGGAGTGTAGTATTGGAACCATTTCCGTGATTTGCATTTCCAATCACAGTAAGTGACCCAGAAGTTGGAATCTTAATTCCAGGATAGCTAGATTTTCCGGAAGTTAGGCAAAGTGAACCCAGAACAAATATAAGTTACTGGTTGTAGAGGCTAAATGAAATGACTTCCTCATTAATCTAGACCTTTAAAGAAAGTTCATGATTTACAACAAAAAATTACATGGTAGCACGGTGGTTAGCACTGCTGCCTCACAGCGCCAGGGACCTGGGTTCAATTTCAGCTTTGTGTGACTGTCTGAGTGGAGTTTGCACGTTCTCCCTGTGTCTGTGTGGGTTTCCACTGGGTGTTCCTAAATCCTCCCCCAGTTCAAAGATGTACAGGTTAGGAGGATTGCTAAATTGCCCTGTAGTGTCCAGGCATGTGCAAGCTAGGTGGATTAGCCATAATAAATTTGGAGTTGTGGGGTAGTGGGTCTGAGTGGGAAGCTGTTTGGAAGGTCAGTGCAGACTTGATAGGCCGAATGGATTGTATGATTCTGGGAGGAACAGATGTAAAATATTTATTAAACAATAAGATGTTGGAAGGTATAGATGCACAAAGGAACCTTGGTGTCCTTATCAATGAGTCACTGAAGACTAACATGCAGCTACAGCAAGCTTTTAAGAAACCTTATGAACCTTAGCCTTTATCAAAAGACAATTAATACAGGAGTAGTGAAGCCATAGAATCATAGAGACATACAGCACAGAAACAGACCCTTTGGTCCAACTCGTCCATGCTGACCAGATATCCTAAATAGATCTAGTCCTATTTGCCAGCATTTGGGCCATATGCTTCTAAACCCTTCCTATTCATTACCTATCCAGATGCCTTTTAAATGCTGTAATTGTACCCGTCTCCACCACTTCCTCTAGCAGGTCATTCATACACGCACCACCCTCTGCATGAAGAAATGACCCTTTAGGTCCCTTTTAAATCTTTCCCTCTCACCTTAAACCTATACCATCTAGTTTTGGACTTTCCCCACCCCAGGTAAAAGCCCTTATCTATTTACCCTATCCATGCCCATTATGATTTTACAAATTTCTATAAGGTCACCTCTCAGCCTCTGATGCTCCAGGGAAAACAGGCCCGAGCCTGTTCAGCCTCTTCCTACAGCTTAAACTCTCCAGCCATGGCAATTCCCTTGCAAATCATTTTTGAAACTTTTGAAGTTTCACAACATCCTTCCTATAGCAGGGAGACCAGAATTGCATGCAGTATTCCAAATCTGGCCAAACCAATGTCATGTACAAATGCAACATGTCCTTCCAACTCCTATATTCAATGCAGTGACGAATAGAGGCAAGCATTCAAAACACCTTCTTCACTGTCCTATCTACCTGCAACTTCATTTTCAAAGAACTATGAATCTGCAGTCCAAGGTCTCTTTGCTCAACAACACTCCCCAGGACCTTACCATTAAGTGTACAAGCTCTCACTGATTTGCCTTTCCAATATGCAGCAGCACACATTTATCTAAATTAAACTCCATTTCCCTCTCCCCAGCCCATTGGCCTATCTGATCAAGATCCCGATTCATTAAGTATGGGAGCTTGGTTAGACCACACCTAGAGTACTGTGTGTAATTTTAGTCTCCTTACTCCAGGAAAGATATTTTTGCCATAAAGGAAGTGCAATGAAGATTCACCAGACTTGTTCCAGACTTTGTGATTTTAATAAAACCAATAAAGTACTTAAAGAAATAGACAGGGTAGATCCAGGTAAGATATTGCCCTGGTTGACAGAGTTGAGAACAATTTATAAATAAGGAGAATGCCATTTAGGAGCAAAATGAGAATATATTTAACTCAGCATCTTGTGAATCTTTGGCATAATCCAACCCAGAGGGTTGTGGAAGTTAAGTTTAAGGTAGAAGTCGATAGATTTCTGATTACCATTGTCACAAATCTTTTTGGAAATAAGTGGGTAAGACATATTGATGTGTTCAATCAGCCATGATTGTAATAAATTGCAAAGCAGGCTTTATAGGCATACTCCTTTTCCTCCTTTGTACACATAGGCCTGAGGTGTAATGTTGAGAAGTATGAGGATTGGCGTTTTGGTAGGAAGAACATGAAGAAACAATATAAAGTATGGGGTGCAATACTTAAAGAGGTGCAGGAGCAGAGGGACCTGTATATGTACATAGATAATTATAAGTGGAGTTAATGGGGTATATAGTGTTATGGACTTTATTACTAAGGATATAGACAACAAGAAACAAAGATGCGTAACTTAAAACCAGGCACTTGTTAAACCACAGTAGGATTATTGTGTACATTTTGGGTGCAGCACTGATGGGAGGTTGTGATGACATTAAAAAGAGTTTAGAAGAGATTTACACAACTAGATTCAGGAATGAGAAGCTTCAGTTATGAGGATATATTGAAGAGGTTGGGACTGTTCTTGAAAAGTAGATGCTAAGAGGAAATTTGATACAAGTTTTGAAAATCACAAGGATGCTGGTTTGAGTATTTAGGGAGAAACTGTTCTTGTCCATAAAAGCATCAAGAATGAGAGGACACAGATTTAAAGTGATTTCCAATATAGGAAATATGTGAGAAAAAGCTTTTTCACATTTTGGTATGTGGTAGAGGCAGAGTAACTTCAAGTATCCAAGAGAACGTTGGCTAATTATTTGAATGGAAACAGTCTGCAAAGTATGGAGAAAGGCAGGCAAATGGCACTAACTCATAATCCTCACTGAAGAGTCAGTGCAGATACTGTACCACATAGAATTGTTACAATGCAGAAAAAGTCCATGAGAAACCCCAGCAAATGCAAACTTAGTTTGTCCAATGAACTATTTGCAGAATATTTGTATTCTTCCTTGAATAAGAAGACCAATTCTGTACTCCAGATGAGGTCACACCAATGTCCTGAATAACTGAAGAATAACCTGCCCACTTTTGTAGTCAAATCTTCTTGCAATAAATGATAATATTCTGTTAGCTTTCATAATGACTTGTTGTACTTGTATACTAACCTTTTGCATTGCATACCCTAGGACACACAGCTATCTCTGTACCTCAGAACACTGTAATTGTTCGATATTTAGAAAATATGCTTCTTATTCATTCTTGCTGTCAAAATTTCACATTTTACCACAGTATACTCCATTTGCCAGATCTTTGCATAACCTGTCAGATCTTTGCCCTCTCACTTAACCATGGGTGAGATATGACTAGCCCCATCTCTGTCATGAAAGTGGTACATGTAGCTTTGTGGTAGCTAGACTTTTGGTTTTTGCCTTCTGTGCTACTGGCTTAATGATGAAGAGGCTGTCCATCACTGTGAACATCCAGACCATCATATTGGAAAGGTAAAGCTGCCTTAAGTGGAGTGAGATAATGTTTACAGTAAACTGGATAAACCTATTAATGAATAAAATGATATCAGATCAATGGGAGATGTTCAAAAAATAATTTAATGTAATGTAGAACTAGTTTTAAACTCAAGAAAACAGGTTCTCCTTGTGCAGAAGATAGCCTTGGAGAAATAAATAAGTAAAAGACAACATAAAACTAAAAGCATGCAAGAATGCAAAAATAGCATTATAGACTTACAATAGACCTTGGTGAATGAGCAAGATGTAAAGAATGACAGTACAGATAGTTAGAGTTGCAAAAAGTATGAAAAGTTTGCAAGGAATATCAAAACCCAAATCAAAAAATATGTATAAGATAAAGAGGGTGGTTAGAAGGACTGTGTGGCCCCTTGAAAACCAACAACAATAATATTATCAATTAAAGTAAATAAATGAACATGATGAATAATCAAGCAAGGAATTTACACAAGTTAATCTCACAGCATGGTTTTCCCTGTCATCCTTGATGAATTTTAATTAATTATTTCATTGCATTATTCACATATTTCTATTGTTTTTGTATATTTTATTAACTTTCAACAACTATTTATATATCAATACAAACTGCAGGCAAGATATCAAGCTTTGACAGGATGGCCACACAACAATGGAATAGTGAGGGAGTACAATCCAGTTGTGGCATGCAGCAATGTTGATTTGTGGATCATGAAACAAAGGTATGCAGTCAATGATAACTAGCACCACAGGAAAGTCTGCCTTTGTAGTAAAGTCATTTCTTGCTGCCAAAAACTGAATTAGAAGTCTCAGTGCAATACTGGGTGGCAAATTGCAAAAAGTTGTAAATATTTTCCAAACTGAAAAGAGTCAGGTGGATAAAAATGAATTATTATGGCTATCTTCATAGCCATCTGCAATGTGATCCTTACTCTAATCTGAGGTTGTGTTTATGGTTGGACCTGGTTTCATCTTTCAATGAAATGAATAGCAAGAGGTTTAAATAGGTTTTAAGGAAAAGTTTTCTCACCTGGAGGATGGTGAGGAAATGTCACAACCTTTAAAAGGTACTCAGATGAGCATTTGAAATGTCATAATCAAAGCCTTGGGCCAACTGGTGAAAAGTCGAATACTGCTTCTGAGAGACTATCTCCAGAAGTGAGGAGACACAATTCTTAATGGCCATGCTGGTATCTGGCAGTATTTGCCACTTAACATGTGGTAAAGTCTACATTATTCTTGAATGCAATAGCCTTAACTTTCACTTTATTGCATCCATATGTCCTGTCTATTGCTGAGGATGTTAACAGTGCTCCATGTGTGTAAGTGATTTCCCTCTCCCTCTCCCTCTCTCTCCTGACAGCCTTGTAGTTTACTGCCACAGTAATTGTTGGCTATATCAGCCAACTTCTAAAAACACATTTGAAATTACAAGTTAAAATTATCCACAGTGCTTGATCATTTTGACCTGTGGTCATGAAAGAAATTACAGTAGAAATTGCAAGGGCACTGGCCATAATCTTTAAGCCTTCCTTAGACTCAAGGGAGGTAAGGGAAGAGTGAACAAAATACAGACAGTTCTGAAGAAGGATCACTGGACTCAAAACATTAACTCTGCTTTCTCTCCATGGATGCTGCCAGACTCGTTGAATTTCTTCGGCCATTTCTGTTCTTGTTTCACTATGCCATAGTTTCTTTCACACATTTTCAGTAATTGTGATGAGAGTAAAAACATAATTAATCTTTAGCTCTACATTATTGGGCTTGTGCTGAGACAAACTAGTTTGACTTTTAGAGTGCATTCCTGAATTGATGAATAAGCAATTTATTCATTCCCGATGCTTAGCCAATTTTATGGATAGTACCAATTCTTAGTGCATTTTTTTAAAATGACAAATCATTGAGGGAAATCAATTTAAACACAGTGCACTCTGAGCTTAAAATACCACAATCATTTGATTTGATCATGTAAAATATTTTCAGGCCAATTTCATCAAAGAGTTAATGAAACTGAGTGGAACTCCAAGCCACGCTGTATTGGTCATTTAAATAAAATTAAAAGTGTTGGAATACTCAGCAGGTTTAGAAACCTTTGTGAAGAAAGAAATATAGTTAACATTTCAGGTTGATGATCAATCTTTAACTTATCAGCTCAAAGACATGCAGAATCATAGAATATTACTGTACAGAAGGAGATCATTCGACCCATCATGTCTGTACTGGCTCCTGAAAGAGCCACCCAGCTAGTCCGATTCTCCTGCCTATCTCCCTAACCCTCTAACTTCATTATTCGCAAATGTATATCCAGCTCTCTTTGAAATCTCTTATGGAATTCACCACTACCACTCTCCCAAGTAGCACATTCCTAACAACTATGAGTAAGGAAGACTTTCCTCATCTCAATCCTAGCTTTTTTGCTGCCAATCTTGAAGTTTGGTTCCTAGTTACTAAATACCAACTAGTGGAAATAGAATATCCTTGTTTATCCTGTCAAAATTATTCATAATTTAAAAGTCTCAGTAAGGTCAGCCCTTAATCTTCTCTGCTCCAAGGAAAGCAAGCTCAATTTCTTAAACCTTTCCTTGTACCTAAAATCTTTCATTCCTGGTATCATTCTAATAAATCTCCTTTGCCTTCTCTCCAGGACTTTAACATACTTACGTAAGGTGCCCAAAACTGAACACAAAACTCCCAAATGTGGTCAGACAAGTGATTCGTAGAGGTGTAGCCTCACTTCTTTGCTTGTATACTGTGCCTCTAATTATGAACCCATTTATTTATTAAGAAGGGTCACTGGATTCAAAATGTAAACTCTGATTCTCTATGGACAGATGCTGACACGCATACTGACTTTCTTCAGCAATTTCTGTTTTTGTTTGTTTCTTTAGATTTACAATTAGCACAGCTCTCTTGACAAATCATCAGACCTAAACATCTCACTCCCCGTACTATTAGACCCTGTTGTTCCATTTCTTAAAAGAAACCTCAGGAATGGCCCAAACTCATATTTTGGACATAGATACATGCAGTATAGAAGAGGCCCTTTGGTCCTTCAAGTCTATATCGCTAAAACTGGACCTAAATCTACACTTAGAGTAACAGATGTATATAACATGAAACAGCCCTTCAGCCCAACTCGTCCATACTGACCAGGTTTCCTAAACTGTACTAGCCCCATTTGCCTGCATTTGGCTCATATCCATCCAAATCTTTCTAGTCTCACTTTCCAGTATTACATCACAGCCTTGAATGTTATAAGATGTCAAGTACTTATCCAAGTAATTTATAAAGTGTGGTTTCCTTCCTCAAATACCCTCCCAGACAGGACTCTCACCACCCTTGGGTGAAAAAAAGTTTCCTCAAATCCCCTCTAAACCTCCTACCTTTCACCTTTACAAGTATGTCCCATTGCAACTTTTCAACTAAGGGGAGCATCTACTTTCTATCCTCATCTGTGCCCCTCAAAATCTTATCCAGGTTTGTCAGGTCTCTCCCAACCTTCTCTGCTTTAATGAAAGCAACTCAAGCTTATCCAGCCTCTCTTCAATGCTGAAATGTCCCATCTCAAGCAACATTCTAGTGAATCTCCTCTGCACCCTCTCCAGCACAATCACATCCTTCCTATGGTGCAGTGACCAGAATTGCATATGCTACTCCAAATGCGGCCTAATTCCTACTGTTATACTGTATGGCTCAACAAGAACCAAGGAGGTAACGCACTATCCAGAAACATGTCTGTTGTCCTAACTTATGAATTCCCCTCTTACTATTGCTCCTCGTGTACAGTCAGGCCATTTGTGGTGCCAGAAAACCTGGCTCAATCTGCACTCCCTTGAGGAGCTAACATCCTCATCAACTTCCCAATAGAAAACCTATTTGTGTGCAGTACCCTAGCAGATTCCTGACTGCTACTGTTTAACTAGCTGGTGATCAGAGACCAAGTGCCACCCCATCACACTCAACACCAGGTGAACAGAGAATCTGCTAGGCTGGCACAGGCTTTTTCCATTTCCTATAAATCTAAGCAGCAGTGGCATAAACTATTACGGAGGTTTGAATTGTCCTTTTAAGGGCCTCAATTGACCCTATGGCAGGTGGGCCATCCAATCCCATTGGGATAAAGTGGTGGAATAGAAGAGTAGATAGGGAGCAGGCAGACAGCCAGCTGGATAATAAAAACCCTGCCTTTGAAGCTATTATTGGGAAAGAATAACGTTTAGTATTGAGGCTGAATAGTCTGAGGCAGCTCAGACAGCTACTAGGGATAGGAATGAAACTTGCTAGGGAGCAGAGTTTGTACTGGGGTCCAAAACAATGGCTCAGCTTTCCTAATATTTAATTGGAAGCAATTTGTACTTGTACCAAATTTCAGACAAGGAGTCTGATAATCAGAGACAATGGAGGAGTTCAGTTGATGTTACTGAGGTAGAGCATGTGAATGTGAAGTGCATGTGAAAACTGATGCAGTCCCTTTGAATGATAATACCTTGGAGGTTATGTAGTTGAGAAATAATAGGAGGCCAAGAATAGATCTTTGAGGAATACCAACACTAGAAGAGAAGGGAAACCATTGCAAGTGATCCACTGATTAAAGATCTTTTACATAATTCTTGGGATACACCTGTGATTGTACGAAGGGCTCTTCTGCACCATATAGCTATAGGTTAATCAATAATGGGACTTCTATTCCCAGCATTGTGATTTGAAGGTACAGTCTGGGGATAGATTAATTATTTAAGAAGTATTAGAATGCTGCATGTATTGATTCTGTGACAATGCACAAATGCCATTGATGACATGATGGTCAGCAACTTGCTGCCTGAGTGGATTAGGCAACTATTTCCCTAATTCTTTGAGAATAAAATAAAAGATGCAGCACTATTGGGGGAAATAGTTGTATAGTGAAATTGCATTTAAAGTAAATAATAAAGTTATTAAAATCAATCAGAAAAGACTCTTGAAGCAAACCTTGTTTGATCTTGGAGCTGATACTGGTAAAGTGAGTTCCCAACACTTCAAACTTGCAATTTATAAACTTTAATGGATTGGTAAAAATCAATAGGAATGTATTCTGAATGCAATCTTTATTTAGAAAAATCTATTAGCTGATGTGGGCCTGAAAACCTCAACTTAGTAGTAACAAATTCTGTTGTTCATCAACTCAGCCGCTTAGTCTGTGTACCAGATCCAGCACCCTTCCAACATCTTCATCTACTTTATAAAGCTTTGTGCTCTCTCCATCAGACAAGTGAACTTTTTATATAGCAATTTTAGATTCAGAGTGAATGTGATAAATGTTAATCAATCAAAGTACCTAATAGATCAAAAGAACAAAAAACTATTAGCATTCCGTTTACATGGTTGAAATTTTCTACATTAAAGGCCCAGAACCAGAATGCATGGATTCATGAGAACAAGAAATTACACTATTCCTGCAAAATGGCTGATCAACAGCATGAGATAGAATCAAAACAAAGAGTGGATGTGGCAACATTTGGAAAATTCAAATGTGTAATGGGTAAACATTGAAGTGATGAAATTAGTCAAAGATTAATAGCAAAGGAATCTTGGAATGATTACTCAATCAATAATTATTGGGTAGTACACAACTCAAACACACATTTGGAACCTGTTTTAGAGTCACAGAGATAGTACAGCACAGAAATAGACCCTTTGGTTCAATTTGTCCATGCTGACCACTTATCCTAAATTCATCTCGTCCCATTTGCCAGCATTTGGCCTATATCCCTCCTATTCATATACTGTACCCACCCAGATGCCTTTTAAATGTCATCATTGTATCAGACTCTTCTGCTGGCAGCTCATTACATATACGTATCACCATCTGCATGAAAATCTTGATCCTAAGGTTCCTTTTATGTAATTCCCCTCTCACCTTAAACCTATGTCCTTTAGTTTTGGACTCACCCACCCCTGGGAAAGAGACCTTGGCTGTTCACCCTACCCATGCCTCTCATGATTTTATAATCCTCTATAAGGTCACCCCTCAACCTCTGACGCTCCAGGAAAAATAGCTGCAGTCTGACTGTGTGGAGTTTGCACGTTCTCCCCATGTCTGTGTGGGTTTCCTCCGGGTGCTCTGGTTTCCTCCCACAGTCCAAAGATGTGCAGGTCAGGTGAATTAGCCATGCTAAATTACCCGTAGTGTTAGGTAAGGGGTAAATGTAGGGGTATGGGTGGGTTACGCTTCGGCGGGTCGGTGTGGACTTGTTGGGCCGAAGGGCCTGTTTCCACACTGTAATGTAATCTGTCAATCTATTCAGCCTCTGCCTATAGTTCAAACCCTCCAACCCCCACAACATCCTTGTAAATCTTTTCTGAACCCTTGCAAGTTTAATAACATATTTCTTAGAGCAGGGAGACCAGAAGTGAATGCTGTATTCCAAAAGTGGCCTAACCAATGTACCAATGACATCTCAGCTTCCATAGTCAATGTACTGACTAATAAGGCAAATATACCAAACACCTTCTTCACAACCCAGTCTACCTGGGACTTCTCCTTCAGGGAACTTTGAACCTGCACCCCAAGGTTTCTTTATTGGGCAACATTCCCCACTTCCCTACCATTAAGTGTATAAATCCTGCACTGATTTGCCTTATCAAACTGCAACACCTCACGTTTATATAAATTAAACTCCATCTACCAGTCCGTTTGCCCATCTGATCAAGCTCCTGTTGTACACTGAGATAACCTTCTTCACTGTTCAATTTTGGTATCATCTGCAAGCTTACTAACCATTCCGCCTATATTCACATGCACATCATTTATATAAGTGACAAAAATCAGTGGACCCAGCATTGATTCTTACAGCATCGGCTGGTCACAGGCCTCCAGTCCAAAAAGCAATCCTCCATCATGGCCTTCTGTCTCCTAACTTCAAGCCAATTTTGTATTCAAATGGCTAGCTCTCCCTGGATTCCATGTGATCTAAATTTGCTAATCAGTCTTCTGGGGAACCTTGTCAAATGGCTTGCTAAAGTCCAGAAAGACAACATCCACTGACCTGCTTTCATCTGTCTTCTTTGTCACCTCTTCAAAATACTTGATCAAGTTAGTAAAACACTATTTTCCATGCACAATGCCATGTTGACTATCTCTAATCAGTCCTTGCCTTTCCAAATACATGCAGATTCTGTCCCTCAGAATCCCCTCCAATGACTTATCAACTGACATCAGGCTCACCAGTCTATAGTTCCCTGGCTTTTCCTTACCACCTTAAATAATGGTGCCATATTATCCATCCTCCAGTCTTCCAGCACCTCATCTGTGGCTATCAATGATACAAATATCTCACTAAGAGGCCCAGCAATAATTTCCCTGGTTTCCCACAAAGGTTGGGATACATCTGATCAGTTTCCATGGATTTATCCATTTTTGTCCGTTTTAAGATGTCAAGTACTTCCTTTTCTGTGATGTGGACTCTTATCAAGATATCACGCTTTATTTCTCCAAGTTCTCTAGCTTCCATCTCCTTCTCCACAATAAATACTGACATGAAACACTTGTTTAGTATCTCACCCATCTCCTGCCATTCCACACTTAGATGGCCTTGTTGATCTTTAAGGTGCTGTATTTTCTCTCTCTAGTTACTCTTTTGCTTTTAGTGTATTTGTAGAATCTCTTTGGATTCTCCTTAACACTATTTGCCAAAGCTATCCTATGTACCCTTTATGCCCTACTGACGTGAAACACTTGTTTAGTATCTCACCCATCTCCTGCCATTCCACACTTAGGTGGCCTTGTTGATCTTTAAGATGCTGTATTTTCTCTCTCTAGTTACTCTTTTGCTTTTAGTGTATTTGTAGAATCTCTTTGGATTCTCCTTAACACTATTTGCCAAAGCTATCCTATGTACCCTTTATGCCCTCCTATTTCCCTCTTGAGCATATTCCTACAATCCTTACTCCTCCAGGGATTCACTGAATCCAAGTTGTCTAGACTTGACATATTCCTCCTTCTTTGTCTTGACCAGAGCCTGAATTTCTCTAGTCAATCAGCATTCTCTACATCTATCAGTCTTGCCCTTTTCGCTAATAGGAGCATACTGCCTTTCAACTCTTGTTATCTCATTTTTAAGACCTCCCACTCCCAGGTTCTTTACTCAGAGAGTGATAAGGGCATGGAATGCACTACCTGCTCATGTAGTCAACTCAGCCACATTGGGGAGATTTAAACAATCCTTAGATAAGCACATGGATGATTTTGGGATAATGTAGGGGGACGAGCTGAGAATAGTTCACAGGTCGGTACAACATCGAGGGCTGAAGGGCCTGTTCTGCGCTGTATTGTTCTATGTTCTATGTTCTAACCGTCCTTTTACCTGTGAATAGTTTCTCCCAATCAACTTGCCTGATACCATCAAAATTGGTCTTCAATTTAAAACTAATTTTTAGATTAGGTCTATCTTTTCTATAATTATTTTCACGCTAAGAGAATTATGATTGCTGGCCCCCAAGTTCTCCCACTGACACCTCAGTGACTTGCTCTGTGTTACTTCCAAAGAGCAGGTCAGATTTTGTTCCTTCTCTAGTAGGTTCATCCACACACTGAAGAAGAAAATGTTCTTTAACCCACTTAACAAATTCTTCTCCATCTAAGCCCTTAACACTATGACAGTCCCAGTCTATGATTGGAAAGTTAAAATCATCGACCATTACAATAGTAACATTCTTACAGTCATCTGAGATTTCCTTACAAATTTGCTTCTCAATTTCCTGCTGACTACTGGGGGTGCCTGTAGTACAATCCCAATAAGGTGATCATCCCTTTCTTTCTTCTCAGTTCCACACAAATAACTTCACTGGAGGTACACCCAAGAATATCCCCCTCAAGTACAGCCATAATATCCCTAATCAAAAATGCTACTATCTCTTTCACTTGCATCCCCTTTATATCCTTCCTATAGCATCTATATCCTGGAACATTAAGTTGCCAGTCCTGCCCTTTCCTGAACCACATTTCTCTAATAACTATGATATCCCAGTCCTATGTTCCTAACTATGACTTAAGTTCATCTCAGGCTTCTTACTTTGAAATAAATGCAGTTTAATTTTTCAATCTTGCCTCATTCTCTGCCTTGTTCTTACCTGCCTTGACTATTTGACTTACTCCTCTTCTCAACTGTGCAAGCCTCAGATTTATCTCTCTTCTTACTATCTGTTTGGGCCTCCCACTAGTTTAAATCCTCCGGAGTAGCGCTAGCAAATTTCCCTGCCAGGATATTGATCCCCTTCCAATTCAGGTGCAAACCGTCCTTCCTGTACAGGTCACTTCTACCGCAGAAGAGATTTTCAAAAATGCGAATCCCTGTCCCCCGCACCAGCTCCTCAGCCATGCATTCATCTGCCCTATCCTCCTATTCCTACTCTTACTTGCATGTAACACTGGGAGTAATCGAAATATTACTTTTCTTGAGGATCTACTTTTTAACCTTCTGCCTAATTTCCTGTCTTCTCCCTTCAGAACCTCATCTCTTTCTCTTCCTATGTAATTGGTACCAATGTATACAATGACCTCCTGCTGGTCACGCTCCCCTTTGAGAATAAGCTGCACTCTCTCCAAGATATCTTTGACCCAGCATCAGGGAGAAAACACACCATTGTAATATATTACTATCGGCTGCAGAAACATGTATCCGTGCCCCTGACTAGAGAGCCCCCTATCCCAATCGATTGCCTGGAATCTGACATACACCTCACCACAGCAGGGCCAGTCTTGTTACGAGAAACTTGGCTGTCAGAGCTACATTCCCCGAGAGTCCACTACCCCTTACATTTTCCAAGCCAGCATTCTTGTTTGAGATGGGGTTGGCCATAGTAGACTTCTGCACTGCCTGCCTACTTTTCCTCGAGGTAATCCATCTACCCAAACTGTATCTGTGGTTTTTTTATCTTTCCTCATTGTGTCTAAATGCCACTCCAATTGATCCATACAATCCGATAAGATTTGCAACCAAACACACATTATGCATACATAATCATCAGGGGCATTGAAATTCACCCTAATCTCCCACATGTGACAGTTATAGCACATCACTCTACATCTTAATCTACACATCCAGAAAGTAGCAGTCATCCTGCTCGAAAAACACTACTCTAGGAAATCTAAATACCTATGTTTTATATTAAAAATAAATTAATCAAAAGACAGATCTCAGTAAAACATAAAGAAAAATGCCCTCACCCTACTCACTATTATAGACTTACAAAAAAATCAAGATTAATAAGTTTGATAAACCCTTAAAAACAAAAACTTAAGCTCATCAATGAAATCCTGACATTTTCAGCTGTGAGTAGTCCCAATAATGAGGTCTCCCCAAGGTCAGCTGTAAATTTCACTGTGTATTTTTCTTGGATTGAACTCCAACTTCCTGTGATGCTTGTAACTTCACGGTCAGTCAGCTGTGCAGGCTGTGTGCTTTGTCAGTCAGCTGTAAAGATAGGTTTTAGATTAACAAAAAGAATTCATACATACATTACATGATCACTGGGGGAAAAATGAGTCATTTCTGCTGCATTTCCATGGCATTAGATTCCAGCTGCTTAGCAGAAATAAGGTTGAGGGTTAACTGTTCTTGCTAAACCTCCATGCCAACAGTTACCAATCAATAACGAACTCCTTCTCAAGTTATATAAAATGATGTCTCCTTTTTCCAGTCTGGTTTCTTGTATCCTAGTCCTGATGAGTGCAAGATGTAAAGCTTGTAAATCCAGATCTGCTTTGGCATTCATGTTGGCAGAGACAATGTTTTTACTGATCTTTATAATTAAAAGATTATAAATTGAAAGCTTGAGGTAAAGTTGAGAGACCTCCTCGCCAATGGGCTGACTCCACAAATCTTTGAAGAGAACAAGATAGGTCTTTCTCTGATGTAGTACTGCATAAGTGCAATATCTGATCTGGAGCCAGAGTAGTAGGTTAAATGTTTACAGTTTTACAGCAGGAAACAGTTAAAGAAGCCCACATCCCATTATGATTAGCTGGTAAGAGAAGTGGACACAAAGTCAATGGCAACTTTCAAAAGAAAATTGGATGAATGTCTAAAGTATATAACTTTTTTTGTGTATGGTCAAAGAATGGGCTGGAGATGGAAGTGGAGGCAAATGAGACGAACCAGATTGTTCTTTGAAAAAGCCAAGCTGGACTCAATGCGTTGACATGGTTCCTCCTAGGCTTTACAATCCTACAAAATATTGACAAGGACCAATGAGGTAAAATGGACTGTTTGCTGTAATTTTATTTTTAATTACTATTTTTTCTAAGAACCTCATATTCATTGATGAACTATTACTGTTAAAGTCTCAATCCCCTTCTATTGTCCTGGGGAATGTGACACATTTGTTGTCAATTGACCAATCACTGAGAAATTGACAATGGAATGACACATCAATCACAATGAAAAGCCCCACACAATGTGATTTACCATTTATCAAGTTACTGATGAGCAGGTTTGAGATTTTTATAGAGTCTTTGACTCCAATGACTATAATTCCAGGCTTGCATTAGGGTGGATCAAATAATGATCTAATATAAAACTTAACCTTATGCAAAGTAGCTTCTGAAGAATGGGTGTGGGCATTCTCTATTTGATTTATTTTGGAAAGATTGCCAAAGAACAAAGTACTTTGTAGATATTGTTTAGTACTAGACAAGTCAGACCCAGAACATGATAGATGATATTTTGTTTGTTTCGTTTTTACCAAGCTACTCTTTCACTGAAACTCAAACAGGCAAAATTGCAGATTTGGTTTAAACAATAAAGCAAAAAATTATTAATGAACAAAAAGGCAAAATAGAACAAACCAAATTATTCGTATGAAATAAAAACCAAAAGAACTGTGGATACTGTAAATCAGAATCAAAAACAAAAATTGCTGGAAAAGCTCAGCAGTTCTGGCAGCATCTGTGGAGGGAAATCATTTTTTAACATTTCAGGCCAAGTGACCCTTCCACAGAACCGTTCTGAGGAATGTTCACTTGACCCAAAATGTTAATTCTGATTTCTCTACACAGATGCTGCCAGACCTGCTGAGCTATTCCAGCAATTTCTATTTATATGAAACACAAGTTAGAAGATTTCAGAACATAGAATAAAATTAGTCCCAAGATATTATCTGGAATAAGGTAGGTGAGCTTGCAGCATAGATAGGTACCTTGGACTTCGATGTTGTGGCAACGACTGAGACATGGATAGAGCAAGGTCAGGAGTGGATGTTACATGTTCCAGGATTTAGATCTTTCATTAAGATCACAGAAGGTGGTAAAAGAAGGGGAGGTATGGCTTTGTTAGTCAAGGATGATATAAGGTAAAAGCAATGACTGCAGATGCTGGAAACCAGATTTTGGAGTAGAGTGGTGCTGGAAAAGCACAGCAGTTCAGGCAGCATCCGAGGAGGCAGGTACGGCAGGTAGTGCAGAAAGCTAATAGCATGATGGCCTTCATAACAAGAGGGATTGAGTATAGAGGCAAAGAGGTTCTTCTGCAACTGTACAGGTCCCTGGTGAGACCGCACCTGGAATATTGTGTGCAGTTCTGGTCTCCAAATTTGAGGAAAGACATTCTGGCTATTGAGGGAGTGCAGCGTAGGTTCACGAGATCAATTCCTGGAATGGCGGAACTATCTTATGTTGAAAGATTGGAGTGACTGGGCTTGTATACCCTTGAGTTTAGAAGACTGAGAGGGGATCTGATTGAAACGAATAAGATTATTAAAGGATTGGACACTCTGGAGGCAGGAAATATGTTTACGCTGATGGATGAGTCCCGAACCAGAGGACACAGCTTAAAAATAAGGGGTAGGCCATTTAGGACAGAGATGAGGAGAAACTTCTTCATCCAGAGAGTGGTGGGTGTGTGGAATGCTCTGCCCCAGAAGACAGTGGAGACCCAGTCCCTGGATTCGTTTAAGAAAGAGTTGGATAGAGCTCTCAAGGATAGTGGAATCAAGGGTTATGGAGATGAGGCAGGAGCAGGATACTGATTGAGGATGATCAGCCATGATCATAATGAATGGTGATGCAGTCTCGAAGGGCAGAATGGCCTACTCCTGCACCTTTTGTCTATTGTCTATTGTCTAGTACAATGGGTGGATGGGGGTGAGATGAAGGTGAGATGATAGGTCAGAGAGGTGTGTGGAGTGGATAGGTGGAAAAGAAGATAGGCCGGTAGGACAGGTAATGGGGACGGTGCTGAGCTGGAAGTTTGGAACTGGGGTGAGTTGGGGGAAGGGGAAATGAGGCGTTCTTCCTCCAGGCGTCGGGTGGTGAGAGAGCGGCGGTGAAGGAGGTCCAGGACCTCCATGTCCTCGGCAGAGTGGGAGGGGGAGTTGAAATGTTGGGCCACAGGACAGTGTGGTTGATTGGTGCAGGTGTCCCAGAGATGTTCCCTAAAGCGCCCTGCTAGGAGGC
>NC_057713.1:28609740-28660932 GCF_004010195.1 Chiloscyllium plagiosum
TATGAGGTTGGAAGCTGTGGGTGGGAGATCTCCTGAGGTGATGAGGTTCTGGATGGGGGGGGGGGGGGGGGTGGTTTGGTGGGGGGGGGGTGGGGTCATGGTCGAGGGGGTGGTGGGAGGAGGTGTCCTCGAGTTGGCGTCTGGATTCAGCGGTGTAGAGGTTAGTGCACCAGATTACCACTGCACCCCCTTTACCTGCTAGCTTGATGCTAAGGTTGGAATTGGAGCAGAGGGAGTGGAGGGTTGTGCGTTATGAGGGTGAGAGGTTGGAGTGGGGAGGGGTGTAGACAGGTTGAGGCGGTCAATGTCTCGGCAGCAGTTGGAAATGAAAAGGTCAAGGGCGGGTAATAGGCCAGCACGGGGTGTCGAGATGGATGCAGTGTGTTGGAGGCACGCGAAGGGGTCCTCGGAAGGTGGGCGGGAGTCCTGATTGTGAAAGTAAGCTCGGAGATGGTGGCGGCGGAAGAAGTGTTCGACGTCACGGCATGTGTTAAATTCATTGATGCGTGGGCGGAGGGGGATGAAGGTAAGGCCTTTGCTGAGGACTGATCATTCGTCCTTAGTGAGGGGGAGGTCTGGAGGGATTAACCACGTGGTTAAAGATGCCCTCCAACGCATCTCGTCCACATTCCGCACCTCTGCCCTCAGACCCAACCCCTCCGACCGTAACAAGGACAGAACCCCCCTGGTGCTCACCTTCCACCCTATCAACCTTTGCATAAACCAAATCATCCGCTGACATTTCTGCCACCTCCAAACAGACCCCACTACCAGGGATATATTTCCCTCCCCACCCCTTTCTGCCTTTCGCAACGACCATTCCCTCCGTGACTATCTGGTCAGGTCCATGCCCCCCAACAATCCACCCTCCCGTCTTGGCACCTTCCCCTGCCACCACAGGAATTGCAAAACCTGCACCCACACTTCCTTCCTCACCTCCATCCAAGGCCCTAAAGGAGCCTTCCACATCCATCAAAGTTTTACCTGCACATCCACCAATATCATTTATTGTATCTGTTGCTCCTGATGCAGTCTCCTCTACATTGGGGAGAATGGATGCCTCCTAGCAGAGCGCTATAGGGATCATCTCAGGGGCACGCATCAACCACACTGTCCTGTGGCCCAACATTTCAACTTCCCCTTCCACTCAGCCAAGGACATGGAGGTCCTGGACCTCCTTCACCGCCGGTCTCTCACCACCCGATGCCTGGAGGAAGAATGCCTCACCTTCTGCATCGGAACACTTCAACCCCAGGGCATCAATGTGGACTTCACCAGTTTCCTCATTTCCCCTTCCCCCATCTCACCCCAGTTCCAAACTTCCAGCTCAGCACCGTCCACATTACATGTCCTACCAGCCTATCTTCCTTTCCACCTATCCACTCCACCATCCTCTCTGACCTATCACCTTCATCTCACCCCCATCCACCCATTGTACTCTTTGCTACCTTCCCCCACCCTCCTCCCTGACCTATCACCTTCATCCCCATCCCCACTCACCTATTGTACTCTATGCTACTTTTTCTCCACCTCACCCTCCTCTCATTTACCTCTCCACCCTTCAGGCACTCTGTATTCCTGATGGACCTTTGCCCAAAATGTCGATTTTACTGCTCCCTGTATGCTGCCTGAACTGCTGTGCTTTTCCAGCACCACTCTACCCCAAGGATGATATAACCATGGCTAAAAGAAATTTGACAAGGACTTGTCTACTGAGATGGTATGGGCTGAGGATAGAAGAGGTCACACTGCTGGGAGTTTTTTTATAGGCCTCCGCAAAGTTGCAGGGATGTGGAGGAGAGGACTGGCAAAACAATTATGGGTAGGAGTGAAAGGAACAGGGTGGTCATTATGGAGGTTTTAACTTCCCCAACATTGACTGTAAATGCTGTAACTCTAGAATGTTGGATGGAAGGTACCACCAATGTGCACAGGAAGGTACCCTGACACAGTATATCGAAGGGCCGACAAGAGGTGAGGCCACACTGGATCTGGTACTTGGTAATGAACCAGGCCAGGTGTTAGATATAGTGATAGGTGAGCACTTTGGAGAGAGTGACCATAATTCATTTACTTTAGCGATAGAAAGGGACAGGTACATGCCACAGGGTAAGAGTTATCATTGGGGAAGGGCAATTATAATGCAATTAGGCAAGACTTAGTATAGAATGGGGCAGCAACATGCAAGGATGGGGACAATCAAAATGTGGAGCTGGTTTAAGGAACAGATGTCTTTGAGAAGTATGTCCTTGTCAGGCAGGGAGGAATTGATAAGATAAGGGAACCATGGTTTACGAAAGAAATTGTATCTCTTGGTAAGCGGAAGAGGGAGGCTTATGTGACGTTGAGACAAAATGGTTCAGATGAGGCGATTGAGAATTTCAGAGTGGCTAGAAAGGATTTAAAGATAGAGTTAAGAAGAGCAAGGAGGGGACATGAGCAATCATTAGCAGGTAGAGTAAAGCAGAACCCTAAAGCTTTCTATAGGTGTGTGAGGAATAATAGGATGACTAGGGTAGGAATAGGACCAGTCAAAGACAGAAGTGGGAAGTTGAGAGTGAACCCTGTGGAGATAGGCGAGGTACTAAATGAATATTTCTCATCAGTTTCCACTCAGGAAAAGGAGAATATTGTACAGAAGACTGAGATACGGGCTATTAGATTTGAAAGGATTGAAGTTAGTAAAGAGAAAGTGTTATCAATTCTAGAGGGTATGAAAATCCCCTGCGCTGGATGGGATTTTTCTGAGAATTTTCTGGCAAGATAGGAAGGAGATGGCCTTGATTTTTGAACCGTCATTGTCCACAGGTTTAGTACCAGAGGACTGGAGGATTGCAAATGTTGTGCCCTTGTTCAAGAGGGGCAGTAGAGATAACTCAGGTAATTATAGACCAGGGATCCTTACATCTGTTGTAGGAAAAGTCTTGGAAAGAATTATAAGAGATAGGATTTATAATCATCTAGCAAGCAACAATTTGATCAGAAATAGTCAATGTGGATTCATCAAGGGCACGTCATATCTCACAAACCACATTGAACTTTTTGAGAAGGTGACCAAGCATGTGGATGAGGGTAGGGTAGTTGACGTGGTGTATATGGACTTCAGCAAAGCCTTTGATAAGGTTCCACATGGTAGGCTATTGGAGAAAATGTGGAGGCATGGGACTGAAGATGATTTTGCAGTTTGGATTAGAAACTGGCTTTCTGTAAGAAGGCAGCGAGTGGTGGTTGATGGAAAATATTCAGCTGGGAGTCCAGTTACTAGTGGTGTGCCACAAGGATCTGTTTTGGGACCACTGCTGTTTTTCATTTTTATAGACGACTTGAATGCAGGAATAAGTAGATGGGTTAGTAAATTTGCAGATGATACTAAAATCGGTGGAGTAGTGGACAGTGTGGAAGAATGTTGCAGGTTGCAGGGAGACTTGGATAAACTGCAGAACTGGGCTGAAAGGTGGCAAGTGGAGTTCAATGCAGATAAGTGTGAGGTGATTCACTTTGGGAAGAATAACAGAAAGGCAGAATATTGGGTCAATGGAAAGATTCTTGGTAGTGTGGATGGACAGAGGGATCTTGGTGTCCATGTACATAGATCCCTGAAATTTGCCATCCAGGTTGGTAGTGCTGTTAAAAAGGCAGTAGGTGTGTTAGGTTTTATTGGTAGAGCGATTGAGTTCTGGAGCTGCAACAGTACAAATGCTAGTGCATTCTCACTTGGAAATTGTGTACAGTTCTGGTCGGCCCATTATCGGAAAGATGTGGAAACATCGGAAAAGGTGCAGAGGAGATTTACCAGGATGTTGCTTTGTCTGAAGCAAAGGTCTTATGAGGAAAGGCTGAGGGATTTGGGTCTGGTCTCATTGGAGAGAACAAGATTTAATAGAGACATACAAGATGATCAGAGGATTAGATGGGGTGGGCAGTGAGAGTCTTTTTCCTAGGATGATGATGTAAGGTTGTATGAGAGGGAGGGATGATAGATCTAAGACAGATGTCAGAGGCAGGTTCTTCACTCAGAGAGTGGTAAGGGCATGGAATGCCCTGTCTGCCTATGTAGTCAACTCAACCACATTAGGGAAATTTAAACAATCCTTGGATAACATATGGATAATGATGGGATAGTGTAGGGTGATGGCTTAGATTAGTTCACAGGTCTGAGCAACGTCGAGGGCCGAAGGTCCTGTTCTATATTTTATGTTCTAATGTACCTTTATGTTACTCACACCAGAAAGAGGGATCCATTCTCTACACCACATAGAGTTTAGCTTCTGCTCCCAGTGGTAAAAATCTGATAGCAGTTTCCTTGATTTGTCATTGTATAACTGAGCTTAGACTATCTCAGCTTCCCATACCACTTGCAGAGTTTTACCCAAACATTTCTGCACATAAACTTTAAGCTAAATTTCTTATATAGAGCTAACCTCTTTCTTAACCTCGAAATCAATCTACCTTTCTCACTGTTTTACACATCCAGCTTCAGTCAAGATCTCTTTCAAACTGTCCCAAACTGAAACGAAGAAGCTTTGTTCTGAGCTGTGGGTGTTTTCCCCAAGGCCAATAAAGAAATTTCAGATTCTTTTATCTGAGAACCTAATTCACTATTCTGTTTACTCATTCACAAACTCGCCCAATTTAAACAAATCTCTCATTCCTCTTCAGGGAGTTTCTCTTTAAATACTGGGTTTTAAAAGATGTGACCATGACTACAAAAATACTGACAATTATTAACTAAACCCATCTAGATATCACTAAGTGAAAAAAAAATCTTCCTTAAATTTCTTCCAAATCCCCTACCACTTACCCTAAATTTATGCCTCCTGGTTATTGATCTCTCGACTTAGGAGAAAATGTTTCATTTCTAACTACTCTATCTATGCCCTTTATAATTTTATACATCTCAATCAGGACCTGCCTTAGCCTTCTTTGCTATAATGAAAACAGCCCAAGCCTATCTAGTTTTAAAACAATATAGTTTTAAAGGCCATGATGGAGTTGTGTTGGAGAATTCTACCCCATTGTCTATATAATGATAAAGATAAAGGAGTTGGAGAGAGCATTTTAAATGGCTACTTGAGCTTCTTTAAGCATAATCTTGAACGGACGGTCAGGAAGAACACATCTGGAGATTACTTTGAACAGGACAGTAATGGAATTGAAAACCAATGAAATGGACCAAAGCAGGTATTCCCAGTTTGACAAGTGAAAAAACAGGTTTAAACCCCATTGGAAAAAAAGTGTTCACTACTGCAGCTGTGTAGAGCAGTTTGGTCACTTGCTCTGAAGTCATTTTAAGACATCTGGTGATGGATCAAACACCTGACGTAGAAGTTGGTTTCTGGGACGTCAAAGTGATCAGTATCATTGTGAATATGTACTATTGCTTAGTAGTGTAATAAAGGTGAAGCACTTTATTATGCCACACCAATGTCTTTGGAGAGATTCCACATCTGGTGGTTAGGAAGGCAATCCAACACTTGCATAATTTCCTGAGTCAATCTTTCCAGTGTAAGCATGTAAATCACTCAAAACCAATAATTAGAAAAATGCCAAATGACAAACTGCTGAGAGAAGTGTAAAAGCAGAAAGTGTGAAAAACTCCAAACAACTCATTTACCCAACCCTTGAAGCCCCAAATGGTGCAATTGGTGAAAGCCTGTACCGCTCTGATATGCAGCAGGACCTGGATGCCTTCATGAATGAACTGCAAAACATTAGTATACAGGTACTGCAAGTAATAAATAGAACTAATAAAATGTTATCATCTATCATGACAGGTATTGAGTACAAAAGTAGTGAAGTTATACTTCAATTACACAGGCAATGGTGAGATCACTTCCACAGTATTCTATATAGTATTGATCACCTCGTTTAAGGATGTATGTAAATTTGTTGGAAGCAGGTAAGAAAAGGTTTACCAGATTTATGGTATTATGAATGTCTTATGAGAAATGTTTGGACAGGCCAGGCTTGTATGTGCTGGTGGTCAGAAGAGACAGGGATGACTTGATCGAAATAAAAGATCCTGAGAGGTCTTGACAGCTGTGGAGAGGAAGCAGAGATGCATAACAAGGAAGGTCAAGGTTGCTTGAGATAAGCAGGAATGTGGATTTAGGGTTACTATCAAATCAGCAATGATTTCATTAAGTAACAGTGCAGGCTCAAGAAGCTGAATAGCCTACTCCTGATCCTATTTGTATATTCCAATGCCGCTACTCCAAATGTGGCAGACTGCAGATTGCACAACCTCAGAACTTTTTGAGCTGCTGTGAAAACAATTTATTCTCATTGTTGTGGTTCTGTTTGCTGAGCTGGGAATTTGTGTTGCAGACGTTTCGTCCCCTGTCTAGGTGACATCCTCAGTGCTTGGGAGCCTCCTGTGAAGCGCTTCTGTGATATTTTCTCCGGCATTTATAGTGGTTTGAATCTGACACTTCCGGTTGTCTGTTCCAGCTGTCCACTGCAGTAGCCGGTATATTGGGTCCAGATCGATATGCTTGTTGATTGAATCTGTAGATGAGTGCCATGCCTCTAGGAATTCCCTGGCTGTTCACTGTTTGGCTTGTCCTGTAATAGTAGTGTTGTCCCAGTCAAACTCATGTTGCTTGTCATCTTTCTGTGTGGCTACTAAGGATAGCTGGTCGTGTCGTTTCGTGGCTAGTTGGTGTTCATGGATGCGGATCGTTAGCTGTCTTCCTGTTTGTCCTATGTAGTGTTTTGTGCAGTCCTTGCATGGGATTTTGTACACTACATTGGTTTTGCTCATGCTGGGTATCGGGTCCTTCGTTCTGGTGAGTTGTTGTCTAAGAGTGGCTGTTGGTTTATGTGCTGTTATGAGTCCTAGTGGTCATAGTAGTCTGGCTGTCAGTTCAGAAATGCTCTTGATGTATGGTAGTGTGACTAGTCCTTTGGGTTGTGGCATGTCCTCATTCTCGTCCACATATCTGACCCAGAGTTTGGGTTGAATTTGCAGTAAGACTGTTTATTCTAATCTTTGCATTACAGCTTCTGCTATGTGTCCAGAGATGGGTGAGCCCATGGGTGTGCTGTTGATTTGTTCATATATTTGGTTGTTGAATGTGAAGTGTGTTGTGAGGCACAGTTCCAGTAGTTTTATTACTATTATAGGACAAGCCAAACAGAGAACGGCCAGGGAATTCCTAGAGGCATGGCACTCATCCACTGATTCAATTAACAAGCATATCGACCTGGACCTAATATACTGGCCACTGCAACGGAAAGCTGGAACGGAAACCGGAAGCGTCAGATTCAAACCACTATAAATGCCGGAGAAAATATCACAGAAGCGCTTCACAGGAGGCTCCCAAGCACTGAAGATGTCACCTAGATAGGGGACGAAACGTCTGCAACACAAATTCCCAGCTCGGCGAACAGAACCACAACAACGAGTACCCGAGCTACCAATCTTCGCACAAACTTTGAATTCATTCTCATACTTGACAAACAAATTAATAAGATGTTACTTCCCCCATCCTTCACACTGCCAGCGTGTATTGACCATCTCTAATAGCCCCGGAGAAGCTGATAATGACTTGTCTTCTTGAATCATTGCAATCTTTGCAGAGTCAATACACCACATTGCTGTTCGAAAGGGAGCCCCTGGACATTGACCCAGCAAAAGTGAGTGCACACAATGTAGTTAGAGGGCAGGATGGTGTGTAGCTTGGAGGGAACCTTGTAAGTGACGGTGTTCCCACAACAGATCTGTAGAGTTTATAGATTTGGAAGATGTTGTTGAAGATCCCTGAGTGAATTCCTGTAGTGCATCTAGTAGGTGATATTCACTGTTTCCATACTGCATCAGTGCTGATGGGAGTAAATGCTGAAAATGGCAAATGAATTGTCAATAATGCAAGTTGCTTTGTCATGAATGGTGTTGAGCTTCTTCAGTGTTATTGAAGTAGCACTCATCCAGAAAATCAAGTATTCTATCACAGTATAAACTGTATATTGTAGACGGTGGGCAGCTTAAGGGAGCAGTAAGATAATTAGTCACCACAGAATTCCTAGCTTTTAACCTGCTCTTGTAACTGCAGTATTTAAATAGCTGCTCCAGTTCAGTTTGTGGTCAATGATAATCCTAAAAGGCATTATAAGAGGCAGGTTCACTGATAGTAATGGCATTGAACACCAAGGGAAGATGATTAGATGGTTTTGTCTTTGTAGAGATAGTCATTGCTCAACACTGTGTGGCGTCAAAGTTATTTGCCACTTATCAGCCCATTCCTAGAATGTTGTGCAGGTTTTGCTGCCAGTGGACACAGATGCTTCAGTATTTGAAGAGTCATGAATGTTGCTGAATTATATGAAATCACAAATGAGCATCCTTTCTGACCTTAAGGTGAAGGAAAGGTCATTATTGAAGTACCTGAAGGTGGTTGAGCTTAGAACACAACTTTAAGGAATTACTGGGCTGATAAACTTCCAGCAGCTACAATCATCATTCCTTTGTGCCAGGTATGAACCCAACCAGTGGTGAGGTTTCTTCCTGACTCATTAATTCCAGCTTTGCTAGGATATCTTGATGCCAATGTTCAGTTAAATTCTGCTTTGCTTGGAATGCAGTTACTCATACCTCACTCTTGAGTTTAGCCTTTCTCTCCATGTTTGGAACAAAACTACATTAAGATCAGAAGCTAAATGGCAGCACAGAAACTCAGCATCAAATTATCTAATCAAGTGCTTTTGATGGCACTTTCAATTATCAGAACATGAAGGAAATTCTGCATATGCAGAATGACTCTGACCAATTTTTATAGATGCACCATAGAAAGCACCTTATTCGGATGCACATAGCTTGGTATGGCCATTGCTCTGCCCAAGACCACAAGAAATTACAGAGAGTGTGAATGCAGCCCAGTCCATCACGAAAAACGGCTTTCCTTCCATTCTTTCCATCAACACTTCTCATGTCCTTTAGAAAGCAGCCAACATAATCAAAGGCCCCTCTCAATCGTGTTATATTCTCTTTCACCTTCATCCATCAGGCAGAAGATCCAAAAGTTTGAAAGCATTTATCAACAGATTGAAGAACAACTTCTTCCCTAATTTTAAGAGACTTATGAACAAATCTGTCACATATTGAAGTTGATAATTCTCTGCATCTTCTCTGTAGCTGCAGCATTATACTTTACATTTTATTCTGTAACCAAATGTTATGTAAGAAATTATTTGTCTCATTAGAACGCAAAGCAATTCTTTTCACTGAATTGCGGTACATGTGACAATAATAAATAAAATCATTTCACTGATTATTGTGAATACAACGATGGGCAATTAATTAGGAACTGCCCTACATTTTCTGGGCAGAACATTGCTTTCTTTAATTTATATCAATGATTTGGATGTGAATATAGGATGCATAGTTATTAAATTTGCAAATGACACCAAAATTGGTGATGTTGTCATCAATGAAGAAGATTATCTCAGAGCACAATGGGACCTTGATCAGAAAAGTCAATAGGCTGAGGACTGGCAGATGGAGTTTAGCTTAGATAAATGTGAGGTGTTGCATTTTGGTAAGTCAAATCAAGGCAGAACATCTATAATGTGCGATTTGACCGGCAAGAAGTTATTGAATGTTTTGCAATTATGACTAATTGTGGATGCCAAATGTCATCAGCCTGACAGTAATGTTCTGAATGATTTCTGGACAGCTTGTGAGTGTGAGTGATACTGGGAGAAGTCTTTGGACTGTTGGAAGAGCAGGTTATGAGTGTATCCCTGTGGTAGAAATGCATGAATCCTGGCGAAAGTCAGTCTTTCTTTCACCAGTTCTGTAAGCTGCTGTCTTTAAGCAATAATTAAGAGAATGTAAAGTTAACGTACCAAATGTCTTGTGCTTCCTGCAACAAGGTGAAAGAACCTAGAGAAAGGAGATTGAAGACCATTACATCCTGGCAAACCAAAAGGAATATCTCAGTGGACTGTGAGGACTTGTGCTATTGAACTCTGTTTCCCAGTTTTTATTCTCCTCTTTGCCCATAAAGCTAATAGTTTTTTTGTGTTTATCAGTGCACTTTCCCAAGTGGGTCGAAACACCAGTGCTTTCAGCCATCTCTTGATATCATATGGAGTGGTTTAAATTAGTGGAAGAGTGGGCATCTGTGATTTTGTGGACCTCAGGAGGAAGTCAATGTCGATCTTCAACTTGGCACTACTTTCTGAAGGTAGATGCAAATTTTGATGAAGCTACTCCTTTAACAAGGTTATGTTGTCCTTGGTTTTCTTTTTCAGAGAGGTCATAAAAGAGGTCACAGACTCCAAGAAATCTAAGTTGAAGGGTTTTAGGGCCAGTTTGATTATAGCTAATAGATACTGCCCTAGGAAAAATGCTTTCAAGTTTAAAAAAATACACTTGTACAATGAAAGTGGAGTGGCCAGTTCTCCCAGCTCAGATGTTCTCTGGTTTGGTTTGGTTAGCAAGCAGTAGAGTATTTAAAAAGCTGCTGGACCTCATAGAAACAGGCTAATCTCCTCTCTCTCTGACAGCTCTCCTGTAAGACTCTGTGTTTGATTTTACCTTATGTGAAAAGGGGTGTTTATAGGGATTACTGCAAGTATTTGGAACAGCATTATTAAGTTAGTAGAGTCCGTTGGGTTTTTGGATAGATTAAGCTATTTGGTATTCTGTTTTCTTTTGTTTGTGTTTCATTCAGTAATCTTGTAAATAAATTCTGTTTTGTTTAAAATCATGTAGACCACTGGAGACCAGTGCAAATGACTGTCTTATGATCTAACTTCAAGATCAACATCATGACTGAAGTGTGATCGGAACATATCCCAGATGAAAAGATTTTTTTTTCCATAATCCCCTTTTGATTAGAAAATCCAAACTTTCCTCAGTCACACTTTCAAGGGAAATTTCATCCATCATTCTTTTACCATGAATGTTAATGATGACTTCCTTTGGGATTTATTGCTTTAGTGCACATTTCCCTGTTGATTCAGCTCAGTTGGCTGAATGGCTGGTGTGATGATGCTGCTCATTTTACAAGGTTGTGTTACCCTCAGTCTTTTTTTCAGAAGGTTCATCAACACAGAGACTCTGGGAGGTCTAGGCTTAAAGGGTATTAGGACCAATTTAAGACCATAAGACATAGGAGTGGAAGTAAGGCCATTTGGCCCATCAAGTACACTCCGCCATTTATTCATGGCTGATGGGCATTTCAGCTCCACTTACCCGCATTCTCCCCGTAGCCCTTAGTTCCTCCACTGCACTCCGCGACAATGAATTCCACAGGCCCATGACTCTCTGGCTGAAGAAATGTCTCCGCATTTCTGTTCTGAATTGACGCCCTCTAATTCTAAGGCTGTGCCCACGGGTCCTAGTCTCCTCGCCTAACGGAAACAATTCCTTAGAGTCCACCCTTTCCGAGCCATGTATTATCTTGTAAGTTTTTATTAGATCTCCCCTTAACCTTCTAAACTCCAATGAGTACAATCCCAGGATCCTCAGCCGTTCCTCGTATGTTAGACCTACCGTTCCAGGGATCATCCATGTGAATCTCCGCTGGACATGCTCCAGTGCCAGTATGTCCTTCCTGAGGTGTGGGGCCCAAAACTGGACACAGTACTCCAAATGGGGCCTAACCAGAGCTTTATAAAGTCTCAGTAGCACATCGCTGCTTTTATATTCCAACCCTCTTGAGATAAATGACAACATTGCATTCACTTTCTTAATCACGGGTTCAACCTGCATGTTTACCTTTAGAGAATCCTTGACTAACACTCCCAGATCCCTTTGTACTTTGGCTTTATGAATTTTCTCACCATTTAGAAAGTAGTCCATGCTTATATTCTTTTTTTCAAAGTGCAAGACCTCGCATTTGCTCACATTGAACTTCATCAGCCATTTCCTGGACCACTCTCCCAAACTGTCTAGATCCTTCTGCAGCCTCCCCACTTCCTCAGTACTACCTGCCTGTCCACCTATCTTCATATCATCGACAAACTTCGCTAGAATGCCCCCAGTGCCTTCATCCAGATCATTAATATATAACGTGAACAGCTGCGGCCCCAACACTGAACCCTGTGGGAGACCGCTTGTCACTGGCTGCCATTCTGAAAAAGAACCTCTTATCCCAAATTTGCATATAGCGAACAGATACTGCCTCAGGTAAAGGCTTTCAAGTTTTAAAAAGCACACTTGTACAATGAAAGGGGAATGGCCAGTTCTCCCAGCTCCTTTTGCCTCTGGTTTGGTTTGATTTTAGCAAGCAGTCGTTTTTTTAGGCTGCTGGTCCAAGAAGCAGCTACATGGAAAAAGGTGTTCCATGCTGAATTTCTCTGCTATCTCTCTCTCTCTCTCTCCTGCAGCACCCTATGTTGGATTTTTCCAAGGCATGTTTATGCAGATTGTTGCAGGAATTTTCATAGAATCCCTTTAGTATGGAAACAGGATATTTGGCCCAATAAGTCCACACTGACCCTCTAAAGAGTAACACCCAGATCCAGTCCCGTACCCTATTACTCTACATTTGCCCCTGACAATGCACCTAACCTACACATCTCTGAACCCTATGGGCAATTTAGCATGGCCAATTCACTTAAGCTGCACATCTTTGGACTACAGAACACCCGAAGAAAACCCACATAGACACAGGGAGAATGTGTTAACTACACACAATTGCCCAAAGCTGGAATCAAACCTGGGTCCCTGGCACTGTGGGGCAGCAGTGCTTACCATTGAGCCACTGTGCCATCGTTTGAACAGCATCATTAAGTTGGGATAATCTGTTGGGTTTTCGGATAGGTTATGTTATGCTGTATTCTGTTCTCTTTTGTTTGTGTTTCATTCAGCAATCTTGCAAATAAATTCTGTTTTGTTTAAAACAAAGGAGATGGGCCAGCTGCAACACTCCTGGAATATCCACATTACACCTGCTTAAAACAACTTGCAAAGTTAGGGTCTGGGCTAGTTTCTTGAAATGCTTTGAGGGGAGTCTGGCCTAGCCCATAACAGCTGAGGCTCTTTGCGGGATTTGTTCTATAGTTCCAAATTGGGTTAAGGATTGTTGGACTCAAAGGCAGCGAGTGGTAGGTGTTAGTGTCTTTTAGTCTGGATGTTGATTTGGTTGGTTTAAACAGTGCTTGGGATAGCAATGGCTCTTTCAGTCACCAAGAGCCTTCTTTGGGGGTTTTGCAAAAGGTGATTACATCCAAGCTGCTGGAATTAGCAGATAAGAGGGTGTTGGAGTTGCCTCCTTCCATAAGTAAAAGAGACATAATTACAGCAATAGCTCAGCATTTAAGTTTGCTGCAAACATCATCAGAATGTTTAGAGATAGCTAAAATTCAATTGAAAATGAAGCAGCTTGAGTTAGAAGCAAAAGACAAGGAAAGGACAACAGAAAAGAAACAGTTTGAATTGCAATTAAAAGTGGAGGAAAGAGAAAGAGAGGGAGAAAGAGAGAGAAATTGAGAGAGAGCAAAGGAAGAAAGAGAGTGAGTTTGGACTTCTCAAATTGGTCCTTAGATAGGAAAGTTTAAAACAATGGAGATGAAGGCTGAAGGTAAGCTTAGTGAGGAAGAGAGTGAGGATGAGCAAACCTATGGCAGCCAAAGGTCTGGTGAGAAACTGTTTAAATATATTCAAGCATTGCCTAAATTTGATGAGAAGGATGTGGAAACCTTTTTCATCTCATTTGAAAAGGTGACTAAACAAATGCGGTAGCCAGTGACCATGTGGGTTTTGTTGATCCAAACAAAACTTGTAGGTAGAGCTATCAGTATAAGAGGAGGTATCTGGGCTTTTGAGATGATGAAGAAAGCCATCTTAAGTACATATGAGCTTGTGCCAGACAACGTTTCAGGAATCTAAGCTACATTGAGTTTGAAAGGATCAAAGTGAGTAATTTTCATAGGCGGATAAGGGCATTACAAATAGAACAAACCTTTGACCCTCTTAATTAATTATTTTGAAGAAGTTCAAAAATTCACTTCCTGAAGTAGTGAGAACTCATGTGGAAGAGAAGAGATTTAAAATGGCAACATTTTATGTTTATGAGTTGGTCCATAACTCAATATTTGGTTTCCAAAATCAATTTAAATCATGAGGGATAGAAATTCGGGAAAAGAGAAATCCTCACATGGAAAGGGAAAGGTAGATCTCAGTAAAGACCATAAGGTAACTTACCACAGGGTAAAAAAAAACCTTGAAGGGTAAAGAGAAGTTAAAAAGCTCTGGTGTTTCCACTGCAATAAAATAGGCCACATGAAATCACAGTGTTGGTGGGTTTCAAACCTTAGAAAAGAGAGGGTCAATGTAGCCTTGCTGCAAAAAATACATCTAACCAATAAGGAGCACTTGAAGTTACAGCAGGGAGGGTTCAGATAGGTGTTTTTCTCATTCTTTAATTCAAAAAGTACAGGAATTGCTATACTCATCCAGAAGAGTCTCCCATTTTAACTGTTAGACCAAATTAAGGATGAATATGTGCGGTTTATGATTGGAGAAGGGTTAGCAGTGTGGCTGCTTACTCACTGAATTGCTAAAGAGAGACAAGAAGTTTCAGGGAACGGTGGAATGTCAGAAGGTGTTTGACAGCTTGAAATCTGTGTTAACCACTGCCCCAGTGTTAGCCACACACCTAATTACACAAAGCCATTCAAATTGGCTACCGATGCAAGTGATGTGGGTGTCAGTGTCGGGGCTGTGCTCTTCCAGAAGACAATGAGAAAATAGAAAGAACTACCAGGTATTTCTCCAGGAAATTGAACACTCATCAGCAGAATTATTCAACAGTAGAGAAGGAGACTTGGTGTTGGTGTTACAGCATTTCGATGTTCTTGGTACCAGTAACGTATCTGAGACAATCATATGCACAGATCATAACCCATTAAAATTTGTGGAGAAATTTAATGACAAAAATTTCCAAGCTGTTTAGATGGAGCTTGATGTTGCAGCCATTAAATTTGAAAATTGTGCATGTGGCATGACGAGAAAATATGATTGCTAATGCATTGTTGAGACTCGAATGAGAAATGGAGGCATTTGATGGCAGGAGTGAAACAGACTGAAACAGAATGTCATTGTGCATGTTTATCTGATTATTGGCAACGTAATGTATGTGTGTGTTATAGTGTACTAATGATTCAAGTTTAAGAGGTTTTAAAATGAAGCCATCTTTGGATATTGATGGTTCATTTTTTAAGGGGTAAAATATGATTATGCTGCTCCTTTAACGAGATTGTGTTGTCCAGAGTGCTTGCAAACACTGAGACTCCGGGAGGTCTAGGTTTGAAGGGTTTTAGGGCCAATTTGATTATAGCTAACTAACAGGTACTGCCTCAGACAAAAGGCTTGGTTTGGTTTTAGCAAGCTTTTGAGGCTGCTGGTCCATGAAACAAATACATATTCCATGCTGAATCTCTCTGCCATCTCTCTCTCTCTGCTGGAAGATCCTGTGTTGGATTTTACCTTTTTTGTCAAGGTGTGTTTATGGGGATTGTTGCAGGAATTTGGAGCAGCATCATTAAGTTGGGATAATCTGTTTGGTTTTCGAATAGGTTAAGTTACTCTATATTCTGTTCTCATTTGTTTGCATTTTATTCGGTAATCTTGCAAATAAATTCTGTATTGTTTAAAATGAAATAGTTGGGCCAGCTGCATCCCTCCTGGAAAGCCACTGTATACCTGCTTAAAACAACTAGCAAAATTAGGATCCAGGCTACTTTCTTGAAATGTTTTGAGGGGGTCTGGCCTGGTCCATAAAACTGGTTTGTGATGCAGTGTGATTCTAACAGTGTGCCTTCAATTCCTGCACTGGTTGAAGTTACTATGAAGGACCCTCCATCTCAACCTCCCCCCCCCCCCCCTCAGCTGAGGTGTGGTGACCTTCAGGATTAACCACCATCAGTTGTTGCTGTCTGATAAGGGAACAGTCCTCTGATCCAGGAGGAGAAAATGAGGACTGCAAATGTTGGAGATCAGAGTCAAGAGTGTGGTGCTGGAAAAGCACAGCAGGTCAGGGCTTCCGAGGAGCTGGGGAATCGATGTTTTGGGTTGAAGGGATTATGCCCGAAATGTCGATTCTCCTGCTCTTCGATGCTGCCTGACCAGCACCGCACTCTCGAGTCCTCAGATCTGGTAAAACTATGGTGATTTTACCTTTTTTTTCTCTTGAATATTGGCTTAAATTTTGTTCTGTTGGATTCACCTGATGGCACAATGGTAATTCTAAATTTTTGAGGTTAACTGTCTTCTTTAATGCTTTTGTTTCTTCAATTTTAATCATCATTAGATTGGCTGCCATGTCAAAGTTCATGGGAGTCTCATCCATGTACCTTTCTCATGGTGATGTTTGAATACAAATGGCTAAAATGCAAGGAGACTATCATCAAGTTATTCAGGAAGATGTGAGTGAAATCTTTCTACTGTGTCACAGCAAATATTGTTTCTGTTCACCTGGTACACCATATAAGGTTGGCTTTGAAAAGCTGCAGATACTAAATGAATTGATAATGTCAACACTTCTGTTAGCTAATACTGCCAAGTGACACAAAGCAAAAAGGGTCAAGTGCAGTTGAGATCAATCATCACCAAATGGAATTGCAACACAGGCTTTTGACTGAATGACCCATCCTTGCTCATGTGGAAGCATGTTGAATGAATAGTTCCTTCATCAAGGAAGGAACAAATAGACTGGGAAAGACCAAAGTCTCATTACTCAGTAATTGAAGATGACTGTTCATTTCTGTTCTAAATAAATGACCTCTTATTCCTTGGTAATGAAAAGCACTGAAAGTAGTGACTGTGATCTGAACCTTACAGTAGATGTAATTATTATAATTCTATGTATGTGGAAAGGATGTGGTTATAAGCAGGATATATAAATTGAGAGCTATGGTAAAATTTTGTTTTTTGCTCTGCGTAGACAGAGATGATAGCTGTCATAGTGATCTTTTGAGATTGCTATTGAGTGTATAATATTGACTATGCAACTACATTATATTGTAGATAGGAGGTGAGAGATAAAATAAGGCAAATGATCTTGATCATTGTTCACAACTAGCTGGGCCCAGCGCACCATTGTGGGTGGTGGGTTTCTTGCTTAAAACTAGGCTGGCTGGCTGGCATTCAGACTTGCACCGTCAGCTGTAGGAGTTGTTAGTATTTGTGTCTTTATGCTAAAAAGATTCAAGTCCGATTCCTGAAATAAGCACAAAGATGAACAGTATAGTTGTGGGGAAATACTGCATTCTTGAATGTGTTGTCTTTTCACAAGTGAAATAACTCTGCAGAGGCTGGTATCCTGACCCTTTATTTATAAGTGAAAAGTCATTGACTCTGGCACAGCCTCATTAGAGTCAATACCCAGACGATCAGGATCTCTGACACTGCTCTTTTTATCTGTCTGATCGGACCAGATTCACAACTCTAATCAGGAAACTCATACTCTGAGGTCCAACAACTGACCTTGTTACAATCACGAAAACCCTCCCACTCTGAGTTCAAAGGCAAAGGCAGATCATTTTTCTTGGAGAGCCTCCTGGGGTGTTTTAGCACTGGATCAGTATCCTCTGTCTCAGCATCTAATATGGGCAGCATGCAATGCATGAGAGCTTGCCTCTTACACCAGAACCACATGGATAGAAATGAACTCCCTACTTCTGCCAGAGAGAGCATCAATCCAGCTATATCCATCAGGTCCATTTCGGATTCAGAAGTCTCATCAACACTTGATGGAGAGCGTGAATACATGGGCTCCGGCAGCCTTTCCAATTGTTCTGAGGAGCAAAGCATGTTTTGTTCTTGCATCGTTTACAAGTTCCTGGTTTTCATCTGGTCTACAAGCTTGTTCAGAACCATTGCACCGACCTGAAATTTATACATCACTGGGCCTGACCTCACGTCCACCATGCCTCTTACCCATGCAGTGCAATTCCCGTTGTTCCTACACCAAACTTCATCCCGTGAAGTAAACTATCTCTCTCACTAAACAGAATCTTGTGTCCAGCACTGATGTTCCTGCTGCCATTTCACCCTTCCCCAAGGTTTGGGAAGATCAGGTTTAATTTGGTCTGGAGTCTTCTATCCATGACCAACTCTGCCAGTGCTATCCCTTTAGCTATATGTGGGTGGTCCTTTAATCAAATAAGAACTGTGACGGGGAGGTTATAGGCTGCTTCTTCAAGCCTGCCTTCAAAGTTTGGGGTGCTCTTTCTGCCAGGCTATTGGATGATGGATGGTGTAGAGCTGTTCTTATATGTCAAAAATCATTCCACTTTAGGAAATATTCAAATTCCCAGCAGGTAAGTGATGACCCATTATCTGTGATCAACATTTCTGGGAGCCTGTGTAATGAAAAAGATGCAACCGGTATTTCTATCGTCATCCCCATGTTTGATGAATGAACTTTATAAGGAGAAAGTGAGGACTGCAGATGCTGGAGATCAGAGCTTAAAAATGTGTTGCTGGAAAAGCGCAGCAGGTCAGGCAGCATCAAAGGAGCAAGAGAATTGACATTTCGGGCATAAGCCCTTCTTCAGGAAGAAGGGCTTATGCCCGAAACGTCGATTCTCCTGCTCTTTTGATGCTGCCTGACCTGCTGCACTTTTCCAGCAATACATTTTTAAGTGAATGAACTTTGTGCACATCTAACCACTTTGAGTGGGTGTCTACAATGACTAAGGACATTGATTCCATGAAAGAACCTGCATAGCCAATGTGTAAACAAATCCAAGGTTTACCCAAGCCATTCCCATGGATGTCGGACAGCTGCTGGCTGTCCTTGTTGGTACCCTGGGTACTGCCTCATCAATGCAGCTATGCCTGAATCCAATCCTAGCCACCAGACATTGTGTTTCAAATTATAGTGACTGAGTGAAGTCTTAATGGAATATCCAGAAGTCTTCCAGGAAGATTTAAGGATTATCGGAGGAGCCAACTGAGCCAACTTTTCATAAGAGACCAGAACCGAATATACACCTTTAATCTGTAAAGCTTCCCAGTACATATTCTCAGCCTAGCCGAGATTTTACTTAAAGTTAAAAGTTGGAGTCCAGAGCAATTGTTGTTAAAAACTGGTTCTGCAATCACTCACATGACTGTGCCAGTATCAACCTCCATTAGAACCAGGTGATCATTTAACCAAACATTTATTTTGATTGGTTCTGATTTGGATGTTGACAAGATGTAGATGGATACTGGCCAATGAGTTATCTTACTCATTTAAGTCTACCATGACTCTTTTGCTGTCTTGAATCCACAAGCGACTTGCTGGCTAGGATCCTGAAGAAACTTTTAACTGTTTTGCTAAGGCTTGGCTTTTTTTTTGAGGTTTTGCTGTGGGCTGACCTGAAGTCCCTCTGAGCAGGATATATCCTGAGTAAGGCTATGTAATTGCCGACATTCAAATGATATGTTCCCCAAGCTCAATCAGATTTGCAAGGGTGTCCACTTCAATTAGAATACCCTACAACTCACATGCTCCACTTGCCACATTTTCCAATGATAAAGTCAATTGTAATGGGCTTCAGCTTTTACATGGTTACCTCATTTATCCCACAAAACAACTGGTCTCTAAGCATCTCACTAAGGGATAAAGCAAAGTTACATGCCTCTGCAAGTCATCTTATCCTTGTCAAAAAGTCTGACACAGATTCCCCTCATTCTTGAATTACCAAATAAAAACAATAGTATCTCAGAATTAAAAGAGGCTTGGGTCATAATATTTCTTAACTCAACTTTCGATATGTTTTAGTGTCTGGTGCCTCAGTGAGAGCTAGGCTCCTTACAATTAAAAGACTTGCAGGTTCATAGGGCATCAAGAGAATTAATCATTGCTTTTCATCTGCCCCAATATCATTTGCCCAGAAAATATATCACATTTTTTCCACATACTGGGCCCAATCTTTTATGGCAGGGTTGAATGAATCAAATTTTCCAAATGATGGCATGATGCCAGAAATGCTTACTCTAACTCAAAGACGACTGGTGCAAGCGAGTTTTTTCAGGAATGTGTTTTACTCTCATCATCATTGAAATAGGTCCTCAGAGGCCAGTAGCTCATCACCAAATGACCCTTAATTTACTAGTGGAAAAATCCTTGACTCTAACACAACCCCATTAGAGTCACCACTCAGAGTGTCTGTGTGGGTTTCCTCCCACAGTCAGCGATGTGCAGGCTAGGTGGTTCATCCATGGGAAATGCAAGGTTACCTGGGTAGGGTAAAGGAGTGGGTCTGGGTGTGCTGGTGTATAGAGGGTCAATGCAAGCTCGATGGGTCGAATTGCCTGCTTCCACACTGTAGGGATGCCATGATAACTGTTATGGATCACACCAGACCCCCTCAAAACATTTCAAGAAGCTAACCCAGACCCTGACTTCTCTAGTTGTCTTGAGCAGGTGTGAAGTGAATATTCTAGGAGTGATACAGCTGGTCAAAGCCTCTCATTTTAAACAACACAGAATTTATTTACAGGTACCGAATGAAATACAAACAAAAGAGAACACAATACAAACTAACTTAACCTATTCAATAACCTAACAGACTATCCCAACTTAACAGTGCTGTTCCAAATTCCTTCAACAATCCCCATAGACATCCCTTGGCAAAAAAGATAAAATCAAACACAGGGTCTTACAGAAGAGAGAGATGGCAGAGAGATTCAGCATGGAACACCTTCTTCCGTGTAGCTATTTATTTTGAATTCCCAGCTAACAACTGACCAGCAGCTCTGAACAGCCAGACTGCTAAAATCAAACCAAACCAGAGAAAAGCTGAGCTGGGAGACCTGGCCACTCTCCTTTCATTGTACAAGAGTTTTTCTTTTAACTTGAAAGTCTTTTCAAGTAAATAAACTCAGACATCTCAGCAACTCTGCCTTATACAACACGTTAAAAAAAACAAAGGCAACACAACCATGTTAAAGGAGTAGCATTGTCATATAACACACAACCACCAAATCTCTTGTTTCCTTCATTGTCTCTCAGTTCTGAGGTGTCTTCTTTGATCTCCAGTACTGGATTTGGAGAAATTTTCTTCTATTAAATATTGGATGGATCAGAACCATTGTCTTTATTTACTACCATTGATTTCCCCTCGTTTCTGGCAATTACCTGAAGTTTAACCTAACTGTTTGCAAACTTGGCCTCACTACTGGTCCTGGAGAATAAATTTCTGCCACACATATCTCATAGAGTCATAGAGATGTGCAGCATGGAAACAGACCCTTTGGTCCAACCTATCCATACCGACCAGATATTCCAACCCAATCTAGTCATTGTCTATTTATCTCATCCATGCCTCTCATAATTTTGTAAACCTCTTTAAGGTCACCTCTCAGCCTCCGATGCTCCAGGGAAAACAGCCCCAGCCTGTTCAGCCTTTCCCTATAGCTCAAATCCTCCAACCCTGGCAACATCCTTGTAAATCTTTTCTGAACCCTTTCAAGTGTCCAATAGGAGGGAGACCAGAATTGCACGCAATATTCCAACAGAGGCCTAACCAATGTCCTGTACAGCGCAACATGACCTCCCAACTCCTGTACTCAATAATCTGACCAATAAAGGAAAGCATACCAAACGCCTTCTTCACTATCCTATCTACCTGAGACTCCACTTTCAAGGAGCTATGAACCTGCACTCCATGGTCTCTTTGTTCAGCAACACTCCCTCGGACCTTACCATTAAGTGTATAAGTCCTACTAAGATTTGCTTTCCCAAAATGCAGCACCTTAGTTCTCCCTGTATTCCATGAGATCTAACCTTGCTAATCTGTCTCCCATGCCAACACAGAAGCCTGCTGTATGTTGGTTAGTCTAACTTTAGATTGGTTAATGAGTCATTGGAATGTTCAAGCTGATTTATTATATTATGAGCTCTCCATGACTAGATCTTACATCATCGAACATTTTCCCTTCAAATTTCGCAGTAATGTGTGATCTTACATCATCATTATGGAGGTGCTATTGACACAGTCTCAGACACTAACCCTGACAAACTCAAATGGTACAAAACTCTCATCTACACCTTTCTTCCTATGATATTTGTCAATTCAAATGCATCCAGGCTGTTGTCCCACATTCTACCTACTTAGGTTTGATATCGTCGAAGGTTCTGTTAACCTATGCTCCTATCCATGCCAAATTCCATTCAACCATCAATCCTGTGCTCACTGACCTTCATTGCAGTCTTTTTGCACAATGTCTCAATTTTAAAATTCTGCTCCTTGTTTTCAAACCTCTCTACACCCCACTCCTGTTTATCTCTGCAATCTTCTTCTGGCTCATAGCCATCTGAGATATTTGCATTCCTCTTATTCTGACCTCTGGAAATCCAAATAGATCATGTTCATTGGCTCTCCTTTGTCTAACTTGGTCATTATCTCCTCAAAAAATTCTGAAATCACACAAGACCACGTTATAGTCCAACAAGTTTATTTGAAATTGCAAGCTTTCAAGGCGCTGCTTCTTCGTCAGGTGAAGTGGACATTTTATGTTTTTGATTTACGTTTAATCAGAAAGTAACCTACAACGGATATTCAAATTAGCGGCTACCATCATTCACTGAAATCATAGTTTTCCTGTGATGTTACTTCATGTTTTGTGTTGGGCCTCTCATCCTGATTAATTTATCCTGTTAAAAAGATCTTCCAAACTATGAACCAAATAAAGTAAGCAACAAGCACTGCTTCACCTCTGCACTGAATTCCCACACTGCTCTAAAATCCGAGAAATAAATATTCATTCAGGTTATACCTCACTCCAAATGTGACCTTCGCTTCCAGATCATGCAAAGTTTTCAGATTATTTATAAACATTAATGATTATGAATCCCTTCAGCTTGGAAGCTGTTTTAATTGTGAAAATCCTTAGTTTCATGTTTCTCCATCTGCATTCACTGTTCATTTGAAATGTTGATCATTTTTCTTATTGAAATAATTCTTTGTGACTTAGCAACTTAGACTCCCTTATTCTCAATCCATGTCTTCTGAATTATGTACAGAGCAAAATAAATGCATATTTCCAAATCATTGAAATGGTTCAATATTTTAAAAGCTTCAGTTAAGCCTCCCATTGTTTTCTTTTCCCAAGAGACTAATCTTTTAGAATCAACAATTGCAGTTCATAATTGAAGTCTTAATTTCATTTATCATTCAATGGCCCCCTTCTAAAATCTCCTGACATCTCTAATGAACCTGAAACTTGCAAAAGGCCATGCGATCAATTCGGTAAACTGTACGTCTAAAAATGTTTTAATCTGTAAGATAGTTTTTTTTGTTGTGTTTCAAATAATGTTTTGGCAATAAGTGTGAGATGTAAGTGTGTCAATATAAATACAGAGAGAATCACAGATGAAAATCTCGTTCCAATTGCTTTCTGAATTTTTATTTTCTATGTTAATTTTACACTAAAATGTAGAGGCACAGAGTCCCACTTGCTCCACAATTCCCACCCATACATCACCTCTCCTTGCACCATATCATCTACTCATCCCTTCTGAAGGGAGAAAGAAAAATAAGGAGGGCGAGAGAAAGAGAGAGAATAAACAAAATAGAAAACAAATTGTACTGTGGCATTGCAAAGCATTAGAGAAAAAGAGTAAGAAAGCAAAAAGAGAAACAGCAATTTAAGATCCAAACAGTCAAGAAACAAATTGTATTCTGCGTCACTGATATCCAGGAGGTTTAGAGTTAAGGAGTCATAGAGATGTACAGCACGGAAGCAGACCCTTCAGTCCAACACATACATGCCGACCAGATATCCCAACCATATCTAGTCCCACCTTGCTAGCACCCGGCCCATATCCCTCCAAACCCTTTCTATTCATATACCCATCCAAGATACCTTTTAAATGTTGCAATTGTACCAGCGTCTACCACTTCCTCTAGCAGCTCATTCCATACACGTACCATCCATGTGTGAAAACGTTGCCCCTTAGGTCTCTTTTATATCTTTCCCCTCTCACCCTAAACCTATGCCATCTAGTTCTGAATTCCCCCACTCCAGGGAAAATACTTTGTCTATTTATCCTATCCATCCCCCTCATAATTTTGTAGACCCCTATAAGATCACCTCAGTGTCCACACTCCAGGGAAAACAGCCCCAGCCTATTCAACCGCTCCCTGTAGCTCAAATCCTCCAACCTGGAAACATCCTTGTAAATCCTTTCTGAACCTTTTCAAGTTTCACAACATCCTTCTGACAGGAAGGACACCAGAATTACACACAATATTCCAAAAGTGCCTAACCAATGTCCTGTATAGACACAACACGACCTCTCAACTTCTGTACTCAATACTCTGACCAATAAAAGAAAGCATACCAAACGCCTTCTTCACTATCCTATCTACCTGCGTTTCTACTTTCAAGGAGCTATGAACGTGCATTCCAAGGTCTCTTTGTTCAGCAACATTCCCTTAGCATTAAGTGTATAAATCCTGCTAAGATTTGCTTTCCCAAAATGCAGCATCTGCATTTACCTAAATAAAACTCCATCTGCCACTCCTCAACCCATTGGCACAACTGATCAAGATCCTGTTGTAATCTTTGCTGTCCACTACACCTCCACTTTTGGTGTCATGTGTGTAAACTTACTAATTACATCCCTTATGCTCACATCCAAATCATTTACGTAAATGACGAAAAGTAGTGGATCCAGCACCGATCCTTGTGGCACTCCACTGGTCACAGGTCTCCATGTATTCCATGAGATCTAACCTTGCTAACCAGTCTCCCATGGGGAGCCTTGTCGAACGCCTTACTGAAGTCCATATAGATCATGTCTACCACTCAGCCCTCATCAATTCTCTTTGTTACTTCTTCAAAAAACTCAATCAAGTTTGTAAGACATGATTTCCCATGCACAAAGCCACGTTGACTAATCCTAATCAGTCCTTGTCTTTCCAAATACATGTATATCCTGCCCCTCAGGATTCTCTCCAATATCTTGCTCACCACCAGTTTCTTCTAATTTATTGCAAAAATATATTTTATCCATTAAAAGGTTTGTCTACATTTACTGTAGACACTACAATAATTTAGTGGAGTTGGAAGTCTTAGATCTTATACTTATTAAAAAAGATGATGGGGTTTGGGCATCGCTGGCTTGGACAACATTTGTTACTCATCCCTAAATGTCCAGGGGCAAGGTCAGTGTTAATCACATTGTTATGGATTCACAGTCACACACAGGCCCAATATACATTAGTGAACCAGATATTTTCTTTTTCCAACAGTCAACTGTTGTTACACGGTTAGCTTTCTATGAAATTCCAGATTTTTATTGCTCTCAAGTTTCACCATCTGCCATAGTAGGATTTGAACTCGTGTCCCCAGAACACTATGATCTTTGTAAACAGTGTGGATACATACAGATTTTAAGAAACCACTACTTTCTCTTGTGAGAAACATTAACTTTCTGTTGACAACTTTGATGCAGAAGCCTCTTTGTCTTATAAGGCTGAGTTTTACACAAAAAAAATACAATTGGCAATCACTGCACTTTATAGGTGGTCTCTCTCTGTGATCTCCAGCAACTTATTTTACACTGATTACTTCACCTTGCAATGTACCATGGCACTATGGCGTTGCTCTTGTTTGCACTCACCAGTGGCACATGAACTCACCAGTGCAAGTTTAGTGCAGCCAGTGCCACCAGCTCCACACCAGGACAATCAACGCCAGCCACATAAATCCCTTCACAGTCCACCTATTGGTAAAGAAAAAAATTAAGAAAGGTTTCTGAGGTGGCATAGGTAGCGTGGTTGACATTCAATTGCACAGAAAATCTCAAATGTTGAATGTACTTCACATCATCATTTGCTTGATTGTCTGTCATTGTAACTACAGCTGCAAGAATCAAGTTGTTAACACCATCCCATACTCCTTGTGTGGGACCATCTCATGTTGAGATTCCTTCCAATTATTGACAATATTAACCTTTATTGAACAACTGGAAAAATGAAAGGATAAACAAAAACAGCTGCATTAGCTTCTGTGAACAAACAAGGGGCTTATTGCTTTTTGAACAATGACAAATTTATTTTCAATCAACAATCACTTCACCCATATTACATTTACTAATTAAGGCCAGATTGGCTTGTTGCACTCGATGCTGGAACACTGTATCACATTGAAGGTAATATTGCTCCTGCTGAATGTCCTTACCTCCTTCCTTGGAAGAATTCTGTTGCTCTCCTAGGGCTTCAGCATTCATTACATTCCCTGTTTGCTTGCTGTAATTGTGCAGGGCAAAACATGCAAGGATTATGTGGTACACTGTCTGGAGTGTACTGCAAGGAATCCCATACTGATCCAAACATCAGAACGTCATCTTGAGAAGGCCTTTTATCTCCACGATGGAAGAATGGGCTGTAGTAATTGAATCATGGAATCATAGAGATGTACAGCATGGTAACAGACCATTCGGTTCAACACGTCCATGCCGACCATGTGTGCATTCTCAGCCACAGTCAGGGGATTGTGTAATGGAGTAATTAGTCATGGTTGTGTAGGTAGCCTTTGACCCCTAGTAACCATCCTTGCAAAGCATCAGGACCTTGAAATGAAGCAGGATCATGAGGGTTCTCAAAGACACAGGTACTAAGATGGCTCCCTGGGTAATAGGGCAGACATCTAAGATATGGTACCAATGATCACAAATGGCTTGTACATTGATGGAGTGGAACTGTTCTCTGTTGATGAAGACAGTTGTGTTATGATTTGGTGCTTTCACTGCAAGGTGTGTAGAGCACTTTGCAGTTGGGGGAAGCCTGCTATGTTGGAAAAGCATACAGCCTGCCTTGTAGCACTGATCTTATTACAGAGAAACAAGATGAAGAGGTGAGCTCTGTCATAAATTGCAGTGCGAACAGCTTTGTTGCATTTGTGGCCTGAAGGTTCCATGGATTTGTGGCCAGAAGGCCAGTGGATCCTTGGACACAGCCAGCTGTATAAAACTTTAATGCAACTGACACCTTGACAGCCACTAGAATAAGACAACCACCCACATTTTGCACACAGATCTATGCCATCCGCACAACCCACTTCAGCAAATGGCATAGATCTGTGAGAGTGTCATGGGACATCCTCAATCTGCAGTCATGAAATGCCTTGCTTGTCTGGAGGGAATGATGTACCTCTGGGCACATGCACCTCCTTTTTACCTTGAGGGGATGTTCTGCTGTTTCCTTCTTCATGTGGAGGCTGTTTGGCAGCTGCTAGAAGTTGTTGTTTATCCAGGGCTGGCAAATCATTTCCTCCTCAATTTTAGTGTGTCAGCATTATCACAGTGATGATAAGATCTCCAATGATTATAAATTTGCATCACACTTCCAATGAACTGCACTAGCAAAACTCCTTTCAGAACATGTTCTTAATTATCTAAACTGTCAGCATTTGCATGAGACAGAAAAAGCTGCTTAGCATAGTCTTCAATATTATAGTCATACAGCACAGGAACAGACTCTCTGGTGCAACCCAATGCCAACCAGGTTTCCAAAACTGAACTAGTCCCATTTGGCTGCATTTGGTCCATATCCCTCTAGACTTTTCCTCTTCATGTACTTATCCAAATGTCTTTTAAATGGTGTAACTGTAACTGCATCTACCACTTCCTTTTGCAGTTCATTCTGTATGCAAACCATCTTTTGCCGCCCCTCCCATCCTTTTTATATCTTTTCCCTCTCACTTTAAAATTATGTCCTCTAGTTTTTAACTCTACCCTAGAGAAAAGGATTTTGCTATTTATCTTACTTGTGCCCCTATTAATTTATAAACTTCTGTAAGGTCACCCCTGAACCTCATATGATCCAGGGGGAAAATGTCCAAGCTGATCCAGCATTGCCTCATAATTCAAACTCTCCAGTCCCAGTAAAGTCTTTGTAAATCTTTTCTGTACCCTCTCTAGTTTAATAATATCCCTCCTATTGCAGGGTGACCAGATTAGCACACAGTATTCCAAAGGTGGCCTCACTAACATCCTTACAGTTGCAGCATGACTTCCCAACTCCTGTATTTAGTGCTCTGACCAATAAAGGAAAGCGTGCCAAATGTCTTCTTTACCAGCCCTGTCTAAGGAACTATGAACTGAACCTGTAGGGCAGCTGATGAACAGGCAGATACAGTGTGCAGAGAGTCTGTGAGGAAGGACAGACAGTTAATAGGGCAGAGTTGCTGTCAGTGTGATCAGTTGGAGTGTGTTTATTTTAATGCAAGAAGTGTCAGGAATAAAGATGATGAACTTGGAACATTGGCCATTACAGAGACTTGGATATCACAGTGGCAGGAATGGTCATTGGATGTTCCAGGGTTTAGATGTTTCAAAAGAATAGGGAGGAAGGTAAAAGAGGTGGGGAAGTGGCATTGCTAATCAGGGACAGTATCACAGCTACAAAAAAGGAGGTCATCAAGGAGGGTTCATCTACTGAGTAAGTATGGGTGGAAGTCAATAACAGGAAAGGAGCAGTCACTTTATTGAGAGTTTTCTATAGACCCCACAGTAGCAACAGAGACACAGAGGAGCAGATTGGAAGGCAGATTTTGGAAAGGTGTAGATATAACAGGGTTGTTGTCATGGGTAATTCAACTTCCCTAATATTGATTTGAACCTCCGTAATGCAAGTAGTTTGGATAGAGCAGATTTTGTCAGGTATGTCCAGGAAGGATCCCTGACTCAATATGTAGGTTGGCTGACTAGAGGGGAGGCCATATTGGATTTGGTGCTTGGCAGCGAAATCGGTCAGGTGTCAGATCCCTTGGTGGGAGAGCATTTCGGCCTGGTTTATTATTCCTCTGAACAAAATCAAGGACAGAGTATCCTTGAGCCGAGGAACTGCTTTTAGCAAAAAAGAGGAACTAGCTTTGTGACATCTCCCTTAAAAAAATGAACCATCAATACCAAAAGATGGCATCATCTTTAACCCTTCATAACCGGTTAGTATGCTAAACACATATATACATTATACTAACTATAAACATGAAAACATGCACAACCACGTGCAAATTCAGGCTGCGGTATACCCACCAACGAACATGTCCGTATCTCATTTGAGTCTCGATAATGCATCAGCAATCACATTTTCATGACCTGCCGCATGTACAATTGTCAACATGCACAACCACGTGCAAATTCAGGCTGCGGTATACCCACCAACGAGCATGTCCGTATCTCATTTGAGTCTCAATAATGCATCAGCAATCACATTTTCATGACCTGCCACATGTACAATTGTCAAATTGAATGGCTGCAGCAACAAGCTCCACCTAAACAGTCTGACATATTTGCCCTTAAATTTTTCCTCAAATGTCAATGGGTTGTGATCAGAGTATACAGTTGTCTCAGATGTATTGCTGGTAATATAAACACTGAAATGTTGTAATGCCAACACCAAGCTTAAAGTCTTTTTCTCCACCATTGAACATTTCTGTTGATGAACGTTCGACTTCCTGGAAAAATACCCAATGGGTCTTTCTATTCCCTTATCATTCTCCTGCAGGAGCACTGCACCGACACCCACATCACTGGCATTGATAGCCACCTTGAAAGGCTTCATTTAATCCTATGTGGCTAATACTGGGGCATTGGTTAGCACAGTGTTTAGGCTGTCAAATGCTTTTTGACAGTCCTCTGTCCACTGAAACTTCTTGCCCTTTTTTAACTATTCGGTGAGTGGAGCAGCCACACTGCTAAAGTTCGGCACAAACTTTCAGTAAACTCCACTCACACGCAGGAACCGTAGCACTGCTTTTTTTATTGTCAGTGTGGGAAATTCCCCAATTACTTTCATTTTTGCAACCCGTGGGGGCCATTTGTCCATGTCCGATAACATGGCCCAGGAAGATGACTTGGGCTTTGGCAAATTCAACTTTAGCTAGGTTTACCACCAAAGTCGATCGGACAAGTCTGATAAGTGTTGTAAATATTCCTTCCATGAGTGACTAAAAATCACCAGTCATCAATATACACCACACAGTTGGGTAATTCAGCAATGACCTTATTATCCAATCACTGAAATGTGGCTGGAGCATTTTTCATAACAAATGGCATGACTTTGAACTGATATGGCCCATTGGTGTTATGAAAGCCAAAATTGCTTTTGGTCTCCCTGACAGAGGTACTTGTCAATAGCCTCTGAGCAAGTCCAACTTAGACCTATTTTTCGATACAGTCCTTCAACCTTGGTATTGGATATGCATCAGTCTTGGTAATGGTGTTGACTTTGCGATAGTCCACACATAACCGTTGGGTACCATCTGGCTTTGGCACCATGATTATAGGTGAGCGCCAGTCACTGTGACTCAGTTCGATCATGCCATCTTGGAGTATGTGCTCTGCCTCCTTGTGAAGCTGTGCCAACCTTAGAGGGTTATGCCTATAAAAATGTTGCTTAATCAGAACAGCATCTCCTATATCTACGTCATGCACAATTGGGTTAGTACTTCCCAGTTTATTTCTGCAAATCTCCCCGTGTGAGAATGATAACTCTTTCAGGTAATTTTGATTTTCTGGTGGAAGGTGACTCAATAACTTATCCCTATTTTTGATAATTTCCTCATTGTCCAATTTAATTTGAGGAGCGTCCAATTCAGAATCCTCTGAACTTGGATCTTCCTTCTGTGCTGTAATCATTAATACCTTCTCCTCTTGCTTTCCTTCCCTATCAAAATACCTTTTGAGCATATTCACATGACACAATCTGTGGGATTTCTTCCTGTCTGGAGCATTTATCAAGTAGTTCACCTCACTCAGCTTCTTCTCTCTTTGATAAGGTCCACTAAACCTTGTTTTTAAAGGCTCATCTGTCACTGGAAGTAACACCAATACTTTATCCCCAATTGCAAAACTGCGAATTTGTGATTTCTTATCCACTTCTTGTTTCATTGTATGCTGTGATACTTTTAAATGCTGTCTAGCCAACTCTCCAGCTCTATTTAATTGTTCTCAAAAAATAAACACATAGTCCAAATGGGTGGTCTCTGAATTCTGACTTATTAATTTCTCCTTAATGAATTTTAACGGTCCTCTTACTTCATGCCCAAAAATCAACTCACATGGTCGACATGAATTTGTTTGATTCATTCGGTGCATCTCAGATCGCAAAAAGTACAAACGGAACTCTCTTATCCCAATCATCTGGACAATTCTGACAATATGCCCTCAACATGGTCTTTCATGTTTGATGTCATCTTTCTTGCGCTCCCTGTGATTCTGGATGGTACACGGTAGATACGAACTTCTTCATTCCCAAGTTATTCATAACTTCCTTGAATAGTTTGGATGTGAAATTTGATCCTTGATCTGACTGGATCTTTATTGGCAGTCTGTATTGAGTAAAAATATTTCTGTAATTCTTCTACAACCCTTTTAGCTGTGATGTTGCGTAAGGGGAATGCCTCTGGAAATGTAGTCGACTCATTCATTATGGTTAATAAATACTTATTCCCACTTTTTGTTTGAGGTAGGGGACCTACGCAATCAATCAAGACTCTTGTGAAAGATTTCTCAGATGCTGGAATAGGTATTAAAGGTGAAGCTTTTATTACTGCCTGTGGTTTTCCAAATAGCTGACATGTATGACATGTCTGGCAAAATTCAACTACATTTTTGTATAGTCCAGGCCATTAATAATGTCTGTATTTTAGCCTGTGTTTTCCTCACATCTAAATGACCTCCAAGCAGTAGCTCATGTGCCAGTCGCAACACCTCCTTTCTATACCTTACTGCAAAACGATTTAATTAATCTCTACCCACTTCTCATCTGCTTGAATGTGTGATGGCCTCCATTTCCTCATTAAGACATCATTTGTTAAGTATTAACACACAGGAATGCATTCACTTTTTTTCTCTGTAAATACCTTTTAATATAACTGTTTGAACTGCTCATCTTTCTGCTGTAATTCAATTAGCTTAGCAGAGCTAAAAATACTTACATGTTTACCTATTTGCTCCTTCTCTGTTCCACTTATCTGATAGAAAAATGTTTCTGATAAAACTATGTCAGTTTCCTTATTTGTGCCTTTTGATCCCTCCTGCCTCAGCTTGTGCCTCTGTGATTTTGTCATCACACAACTGGGGAAAAATCTTGGATAAACATTCTCCATGTCTTCAGTTGTCTGTGTCTCTACTGGCCTTTCGACTAGAATAGGCCTAACGGTGAGTCAGTTATATCATTTGCAAGAACAAATTGTCTTCCTGGAGCTGAGAGTTTGTCCAGTACTCCTCCCACAAATTCTCCACTCTTCTCTGGACTCTCTAGCTTCACTTTACATAACTGAGCACTATTTGTCTCACTATGAATTCCTGCTACCAGCACCTTTTCTGGCAATAGTCCCTCAGGAATGCATATCTTCTCATCGTTCAGCATTACAGATTGAGAGAATCCTATATCCCTTAATATTGCAACATCCTTACCTACTGCTCCTGGCCTATGTGAATAACCTTTACCCTTGCATGTATATCTTTTAAGCAGGTCTGGCACTTCCTCCTTAATTCACCTCTGATCATCTTGTACACTCTGAGGTAGTTGTCTAACTTCCCTTGTGCTTTTTATTACTAGTCCCACAAATCTTCCAGGCTAGTCTGGTTTTTCTACTTCTGGCTTTCTCCTTGCCCACCAAAACATGATTTTGTGTGGCCCATTTTATTACAATGAAAATACTGGAACTTTTTAAGTTCTTTGTCCCCCTCAAGGGTTTCTTTTTTACTGTGGTAAGTTATCTTTATGATCTTCCCTGAGATCCCTTGCCTTTCCATGTGAGAATTTCTCTTTACCCCAGTTTCTATCCCTCATGGACTGAAATTGATTCTGGAAGCCAAACCGAGTTTTACGGGCAGCTTATAATCATCACCCACTTCAGCTGCTAACTTTGCTGTTTTACCTCTCTGCTCTTCCACTTGAGTTTGCACTACTTCAGACAGTGAATTTTTGAATTCCTCCAAAATAATTACCTTTCTAGGTTTGCTCAATTTTTAAAGCTTATTCCTCTATCGAAATTACTCTGTTTGATCCTTTCGAGTTCAAAATAGGTTTGACCAGGGTCCCTCCTTAGATTTCTGAAACGTTGTCTATAGGCTTCTAGTACAAGCTCATGTGCACTTAAAATGGCTTTTTTCACCTCCTCATACTCCCCAGATATTTCCTCTGATAGTGATGCAAAGACCTCACCAGCCCTACCTACACGTTTCCTGTGCATCAACAAAACCCACATTGCCACTGGCCACTGCTTTGTTTAGCCACCTTTTCAAATGAGGTGAAAAAGGCTTTCACATTCTCCTCATCAAATTCTGCGTCTTACAATCTTATACTCCACAACCACTTGATGAAGGTGCTGTGCTCTGAAAGCTAGTGCTTCCAAACAAACCTGTTGGACTATAACCTGGTGTTGTGTGATTTTTAACTTTGTACACCCCAGTCCAACACCAGCATCTCCATATCATCAAATTTAGGCAATGCTTGGACATATACAGTTTCTCACTCGACTACTGACTATGAGGGGCTTGCACATCCTCATTCTCTTCCTCAATAAGCTTACCCTCAGCCTTTATCTCCACCCTTTTAAACTGACTTTCCTTTTTAAGTGTCAGTTTTTGAAGTTCAAAAGCTCTCTCTCTTTCTTTCTCTGCTCTCTTTTTTCCCTCTCTTCTGCTTTTAATTGTAACTCAAACTGTTTCATTTCTGCTGCCCTTACCTTATCCGTCACCTCTAACTCAAGCTGTTTCATTTGCAATTGAATTTTTGCCAGCTCCACAGATTCTGATAGAGTCATAGAGTCATAGAGATGTACAGCATGGAAACAGACCCTTTCTCCAGCAAGTTTAAACCCTGAACTACTGCTGTAATTATCTCTCCTTTACTCACAGAAACAGACAGTTCCAGTTCCAGCTTCTCTGCTAATTCCTGCAACTTGGTCTTATTCACTTTTTGCACAACTTCCAAAGTCACCGCATCCACATCCAGAAAACATTTGGCGACTGAAAGAACCATAGTTGAAAAATGTGGTGCTGGAAAAACACAGCAGGCCAGGCAGCATCCAAGGAGCAGGAGAATCGATGTTTTGGGCATAAGCCCTTCTTCAGGAATGAAAGACTGAAAGAACCATTGCTATCCCAAGCTTTGTCTACTCAACCAAATCAACTCCTGAAATAAATACACCAGTACCTACTGTTTAAAATCCTGCAAAGAGCCCCCAATCTGTTATGGACTAGGCCAGACTACTCAAAACCTTATTTAGCAGGCAGCCCAGAACATAACTTTGCAATTTGTTTTGGTAAGTGTACAGTGAAAATTACCTGGAGTAAGTTAGTGAGGTTGACGACTAGATTTTAAAACAGACAAAAATTTATTCACACAATTACACAATGAAACACAAAGAACAGAATAAAGAACCCCTACAGAACTCAGTCTATCTGAACTAGACTTAATTATGCTGTTCCAACAATCCGATAAGCAAACTCCCTTTAAAAACCCAGTATAAACGGAACACATGCTTACAGGTTGAAGTTGAAGGGCAGAAAGAGAGAGAGAGTTTCCACACAGCTCACTATTGAACTCCTCGCCATTTCAAAACTGAACTAAACTGCTCAGCTAGAGAGCTGACACTCCCTTTCATTATACAGCAACTTCTAAAACATGACCACTTTGGCCTGAAGTCTCATCTGTTTACATGTAAACAAAAGACCTCTTAAAATCTTTTTCCTTTCTGTACCAAACCAGACTGATTGGAGCCGAGCCTGGTTATTACCCCTCTGAAAAAATCAAGGATGGAGTATCCTTGAGCTAAGGAATAGCTTTTAGAAAAAAGAGGGACTAGTTTTGTGATACTGTGAGTGCTGGATAGGTTTGTCCCACTGAGGCAAGGAAGGGATGGTAGGGTGAAGGAACCTTGGATGACAAGGGATGTGGAACATCTAGTCATGAGGAAGAAGAAAGTTTACTTCAGGTTGAGGAAGCAAGGATCAGAGAGGGCTCTAGAGGGTTACAAGGTAGTTAACAAGGAACTAAAGAATGGATTTAGGAGAGCTAGAAGAATGCAAGAGTAGGATTAAGGAAAACCCCAAGGCATTCTACACTTGTATGAGGAACAAGAGGTTGGCCAGAGTGAGGCTGATTAGGGATAGTGGAGGAAACCTGTGCCTGGACTCGGAGGAACTAGGCGAGGTCCTTAATGAATACTTTGCTTCAGTATTCATCAATGAGAGGGACCTTGTCATTTGTGAGGACAGCATTAAACAGGCTCATATACTTGAACAGGTTGATATTAAAAAGGTGGATGTGCTGGACATTTTGAAAAACATGAGAACAGATAACTTCCCTTGGTCCAGACAGGATATACCCAGGGTTACTACAGGATGTGAGGAAAGTGATTGTTGCACCTTTGGTGATGATTTTTTTCATCCTCACTGTCCACTAGAGTTGTAAAAGATTAGATTAGATTAGATTAGATTAGATTACTTTACAGTGTGGAAACAGGCCCTTTGGCCCAACAAGTCCACACCGACCCGCCGAAGCGACTGATTGGAGCCGAGCCTGGTTATTACCCCTCTGAAAAAATCAAGGATGGAGTATCCTTGAGCTAAGGAATAGCTTTTAGAAAAAAGAGGGACTAGTTTTGTGACATTGCGAGTGCTGGATAGGTTTGTCCCACTGAGGCAAGGAAGGGATGGTAGGGTGAAGGAACCTTGGATGACAAGGGATGTGGAACATCTAGTCATGAGGAAGAAGGAAGTTTACTTCAGGTTGAGGAAGCAAGGATCAGAGAGGGCTCTAGAGGGTTACAAGGTAGTTAACAAGAAACTAAAGAATGGACTTAGGAGAGCTAGAAGAATGCATGAGTAGGATTAAGGAAAACCCCAAGGCATTCTACACTTGCATGAGGAACAAGAGGTTGGCCAGAGTGAGGCTGATTAGGGATAGTGGAGGAAACTTGTGCCTGGACTCGGAGGAACTAGGGGAGGTCCTTAATGAATACTTTGCTTCAGTACTCATCAATGAGAGGGATCTTGTCATTTGTGAGGACAGCATTAAACAGGCTCATATACTTGAACAGGTTGATATTAAAAAGGTGGATGTGCTGGACATTATGAAAAACATGAGAACAGATAACTTCCCTTGGTCCAGACAGGATATACCCAAGGTTACTACAGGATGTGAGGAAAGTGATTGCTGCACCTTTGGTGATGATTTTTTTCATCCTCACTGTCCACTAGAGTTCTAAAAGATTAGATTAGATTACTTTACAGTATGGAAACAGGCCCTTCGGCCCAACAAGTCCACACCGACCCGCCGAAGCGCAAACCACCCATACCCCTACATTTACCCCTTACCTAACACTACGGACAATTTAGCATGGCCAATTCACCTGACCTGCACATCTTTGGACTGTGGGAGGAAGACACGGGGAGAATGTGCAAACTCCACATAGTCAGTCGCCTGAGGCGGGAATTGAACCCGGATCTCTGGCGCTGTGAGGCAGCAGTGCTAACCACTGTGCCACCGTGCCGCCCAAAATTGATTGGAAGGTAGTAAAAGTTACTCCCTTGTTCAAGAAATGGAATATGGATAACCCTGGGAATTAAAGACCAGTCAGTCTTACATCAGTGGTGGGCAAATTATCAGAGAGGATTCTGAGACACAGGATTTATGATTATTTGAAAAAGCATAGCTTAATTAGTGATAGTCAGGAGGGCTTTGTGAGGGGCAGGTATTGCCTCACGAGCCTTATTGAATTCTTTAAGGATGTGACAGAACACATTGATGAAGGTAGAGCAGTGGTTGTGGTGTACATGGATTTTCGCAAGGCATTTGATAAGGTTCCCCATGGTAGGTTCATTCAGAAAGTAAGGAGGCATGGGAAACAGAGAAATTTGGCTGTCTGGATACAGAATTGGCGAGCCCATACAAGACAGAGGATGGTGGTTGATGGAAAGCTTGGTGACTTGTGGTTTTCCGCAAGGATCTGTTCTGCAATCTCTGCTGTTTGTAATTTTTATAAATGACTTGGATCAGGAAATGGAAGGGTGGGTTAGTAAGTTTGCTGATGACATGAAGGTTGGTGGAGCTGTGGTTAGTGTGGAGGGTTGTTGTAGGTTGCAATGGGACATTGACAGGATGCAGTGCTGGGCTGAGAAGTGGAAGATGGAGTTCAACCTGGACAAGTGTGAAGTGAAGTATTTTGGAAGGTTGAATTTGAATGCAATATACATGTTGAAAGGCAGGATTCTTGGCAGTGTGGAGGAACAGAGGGATCTTGGGTTCCACGTCCATAGATCCCTCAAAGTTGCCACCAAATTAATAGGGTTGTTATGATGTGTTGGCTTTCATTCAGAGGGGGATTGAGTTTAACAGCCACGAGGTTATGTTGCAGCTCTATAGAGCCCCGGTTAGACCACACTTGGAATATTGTGTTCAGTTCTGGCTGCCTTATTAGAGGAAGGATGTGGAAGTTTTAGAGAGGATGAAGAGGAGATTTACCAGGATGCTGCCTGCACTGGAGGGCATGAAGAAAGATTGAAAGATTGGGGCTTTTCTCAATGAAGCAAAGAAGGGTTAGAGGTGACTTGATAGAGGTGTACAAAATGATGAGAGACATCGATGAAGTGGATAGCCAGAGACTTTTTTTCCCAGGGTGTAAATGGCTATCTTGAGGGGGTATAATTTTAAGATGATTGGAGGAAGATGTCAGAGGTAGGTTCTTTACACAGAGAGTGGTGGGTGCATGGAATGCATTGCCAGCAGTGGTAGTAGAGTCAGATACATTACAGACATTTAAGTGACTCTTGGATAAGCACATGGATGATAGTAAAATGTAGGATATGTAGGATAATTTGATCTTAGAGTCAGATAAAAGGTCAGCACAACATCGAGGGCCAAAGGGCCTGTACTTGTGTTGTACTGTTCTATGTTCTATGTCTCTCTCTGTTTGACAACACCCTCCAGGGCCCTACCATTAACTGTGTATGTCCTGCCCTTGTTGGTCCTACCAAAACGTAACACCTTGCATTTACCTAAATTCAACTCTATCTGCCAGTCCTCACCCATTGGCCCAGCTGATTGAGATCCCATTGTACTCTTAGATAACCCTCTTCACTGTTCATTATACCACCAATTCTGGTGTCATCTGCAAACTTACTAACCATGCTTCCCATATTTGTACCTAAATCATTTATATAAATGACAAACAACACCGATTCCTGCAGTACACTGCTGGTCACAGACGTCTGGTCCAAACAACTCCCCTCCACTACCATCCTGTATATCTACCATCAAGCCAACTTTGAATCCAACTGGCTAACGCTCCCTGGATCCCAAGTGATCTAACTTTACTAACCAGTATATAACATGGAACCTTGCAAAAGTCTATGTAGGAAATACATGCCTTCATCTATCTTCTTGGTCACATCTTCAAAAAACTCAATTAAGTTTGTGAGACATAGTTCCCACACACAAAGCCATGCTGACTCTCCCTAATCAATCCTTGCCTCTCCAAATGCATGTCAATCCAGTCCCTCAGAATCTCTTCCAACAACTTACCAATCAAAACTGCTGGAATATCTTGTCAATGACCTTTGACATTGTCCTTATTCCAATATTTGTAGTACAAGCTGAAGAATGTAAGTGTGGTAAGAATACTGAAATCCTGAGACCCCCCTCCCCTAAGTCATTTCATGTAAGAGCATGCTTGCAAATTAATACACTCCAAGAGGTCATCAGCTCTACCATGCAACTTATTGGACCTTGTGACATCTTTCAGGATGGCAGCCATTGACTCGTTGGTGTTCCACATGGGTCAATGATAGGGCCATAACTTTTTATTTTATACATTAATGATCTAGATGAAGGAACTGAAGGCATTCTAGCTAAGTTTGCAGATAATACAATGATAGATGGAGAGACAGGTAGTATTGAAAAGGCGAGGAGGCTGCAGAAGGATTTGGACAGGTGAGAAGAATAGGCAAAAAAGTGGGAGGTGGAATACTTCGTGGGAAAGTGTGAGGTGATGCATTTTGGTAGGAAGAAGAGGCATAAACTATTTTCTATATGAGGAGAAAATTCAACAATCTAAAGTGTAAAGGGACTTAGGAGTCCTAGTCCAGGATTCTCTTCAGGTAAACTTGCTGGTTGCATTGGTAGTTCGGAAGGCAAATATAATATTGGCACTTATTTTGAGAGGACTAGAATATAAACACAAGGATGTACTTCTGAGGCTTTATAAAGCTCTGATTGGACCACATTTAGAGTATTTTGAGCAATTTTGGGCCTTTTACCACAAGAAGGATGCACTGGACTTGGAGCAGGTCCAAAGAAGGTTCATGAGGATGATCTCAAGAATGAATGGCAAAACCTATGAGGAACATTTGAGGACTCTGGATCTATACTTGATGGAGTTTAGAAGGATGAAGGGGGATCTAATTGAAACATATAGAATACTGAATGGCCTGGTTAGAGTGGATGTTGGGAAGATGATTCCATTAGCAGGAGAAACTAGGATCTAAGGGCACAGCTTTAGAGCACTTTGGAACGGAGTTAAGAAAAAACCTCTTCAGCCAGAGCAGGGTGAATCTGTGGACTTCATTGCCATAGAAGGCTGTGGAGGCCAGGTCATTGAGTATATTTCCAACAGAGATTGATAAGTTCTTGATTGTCAAGGGGATTGAGGCTACATGGAGAAAGTGGAAGAATGGGGTTGAGAAACATATCAGACTTGATTGAATGGCCTAATTTCTGATCCTATGTCTTATGGTCTTTGAGAATTGTGGCACATAGGCGACAAGTTGAAGATCACTCTAAGATTATTTCTGCTGCACTGCCATGACTGTAATAAATCTATCATAACCAATGACATGGTCAAGACTTCTGGTGACAAGAATTTGTATCCCACTCAGTTGGGAAATGCATGTGTTTCCCATACAGAGTGCTATGATTACAAATGTCTTCAATTTGAACTGCGTAAGTGACCAATCAGTGTCACAGGGCATCACAAGCCATCACAGACTGGCTTAGCCAGAAATGCCACATCCCATGACTTAATCAATAAAATACTTCAAGTATGTGGTGAATATTGGCACAAGGTATGAGACTGGAAACTGTGAAATTATTTTAAAATAAAATCTTCAAGGGAGGTTTAATAGGTGTTCCAAATTACAAGAAGTTGAGGGTTTGGTTAAGAAAAAGAAGGAAGCATATGTAAGGTATAGATAGGATAGACCGAGTGAATCCTTAGAAGAATATAAAGGCAGTAGGAGTATATTTAAGAGGGAAATCAGGAGGGCAAAAAGGGGACATGAGATCCATTTGGAAAATAGAATTAAGGAAACTCCAAAGGGTTTTTATAAATACATTAAGGACAAAAGGGTAACTAGGGAGAAAATAGGGCTCCTCAAAGATCAGCAAGTTGGCCTTTGTGTGGCGCTGCAGAAAATGGGGGAGATACTAAATGAGTATTTTGCATCAGTATTTACTGTAGAAAAGGATATGGAAGATATAGACTGTAGGGAAATAGATGGTGACACCTTACAAAATGTCCAAATTACAGAGGAGGAAGTGCTGGATCTCTTAAAATGCAGGACCTGATCAGGTGTACCCTAGAACTCTGTGGGAAGCTAGAGAAGTGATTGCTGGGCCTCTTGCTGAGATATTTGTATCATCGATAGTCACAGGTGAGGTGCTGGAAGATTGGAGGCTGGCTAACGTAGTGCCACTGTTTAAGAAGGGTGGTAAGGACAAGCCAGGGAACTTTAGACCAGTGAGCCTGACGTCGGTGGTTGGCAAGTTGTTGGAGGGAATCCTGAGGAACAGGGTGTACATGTATTTGGAAAGGCAAGGACTGATTAGGGATAGTCAACATGGCTTTTTGCGTGGGAAATCATGTCTCACAAACTTGATTGAATTTTTTGAGGAAGTAACAAGGAGGATTGATGAGGGCAGAGCAGTAGATGTGATCTATATGTATTTCAGTAAGGCGTTCGACAAGGTTCCCTTGGAAGATTGATTAACAAGGTTAGATCTCACGGAAGACAGGGAGAACTACACATTTGGATACATAACTGGCTCAAAGGTAGAAGACAGAAGGTGGTGGTGGAGGGTAGTTTTTCAGACTGGAGGCCTGTGACCAGTGGAGTGCCACAAGGAACGGTGCTAAGTGCTCTACTTTTTGTCATTTACAGAAATGATTTGGATGTGAGCATAAGAGATACAGTTAGTAAGTTTGCAAATGATACTAAAATTGGAGGTGTAGTGGACAGCGAAGATGGTTACCTCAGATTACAACAGGATCTGGATCAGATGGGCCAATGGTCAGAGAAGTGGCGGAAGGAATTTAATTCAGATAAATGCGAGGTACTGCATTTTGGGAAAGCAAATCTTAGCAAGACGTATACACTTAATGGTAAGGTCCGATGGAATGTTGTGAGCAAAGGGACCTTGGATTGCATGTTCATAGATCCTTGAAAGTGGATTTGCAGGTAGATAGAATAGTGAAGAAGGCGTTTGGTATGCTTTCCTTTATTGGTCAGAGTATTGAGTACAGGAGTTGGGAGGTCACGTTGCGGACATTGGTTAGGCCACTGTTGGAATATTGCGTGCAATTCTGGTCTCCTTCCTATCGGAAAGATGTTGTGAAACTTGAAAGGGTTCAGAAAAGATTTACAAGGATGTTGCCAGGGTTGGAGGATTTGAGCTACAGGGAGAGGCTGAACAGGTTGGGGCTGTTTTCCCTGGAGCGTCGGAGACTGAGGGGTGACCTTATAGAGATTTACAAAATTTTGAGGGGCTTGGATAGGATAAGTAGACAAAGTCTTTTCCTTGGGGTTGGGGAGTCAAGAACTAGAGGGCGTAGGTTTAGTGTGAGAGGAGAAAGATATAAAAGAGACCTAAGGGCAACATTTTCATACAGAGAGTGATAAGTGTATGGAATGAGCTGCCAGAAGAAGTGGTGGAGGCTGGTACAATTGCAACATTTAAGAGGCATTTGGATGGGTATATGAATAGGAAGGGTTTGGAGGGATATGGGCCGGGCGCTGGCAGGTGGGACTAGATTGGGTTGGGATATCAGGTCGGACTGAAGGGTCTGTTTCCATGCTGTCCATCTCTATGACTCTATGACAGCGGATGTTAGAGGAGGGAGAATTAATAGTTCCCAATGAGTGTCTAACACAGATAGAGAACGTATTGGAGAAATTTGCCTTTTTTTCCTTACTAGGAGCGTTGGTAAGGGGCAGAAAGGCAAATTTAAAAGTTACTGTGAAATGTGCAAAGAACAGTGAACCAGCTGAATTGTTCTGTGGACAGAGTTGGTAATTTGATGGGCCTCAAAGTCATCCGCTATTTTTTTAAATTCCGAGCTCCCATATGCAAAGGTAATGTCGTCTTTCATTGTTCGCCACATCTTGACTTTGCCAACTCTCGGAGGAGGAGGGGAGTCGACTCAGTGTTTCATTTCTGTCCTCATTGGTTTGGTGCCTGCTATGCAGCTAGGTGGAGCTTGTATTTGGGGCGACTGGTTCCAAGTCCATTATTTGACTGAACTTAATCTTCTTGATGAGGAAGCACTCTGCTCTTCGTGTTTTTAATGAGACTGCCCGCCTTCGCTGCAAAATTCTCTTTGTTTTACTGACGCCTCCAAACTTGGTACATGTCTGATCCCAGCGGGGGTAAGTATTCAACTTTACTCGGAGATCTCTTCGGTCAGAATGGTCCGCCTTTGTAAAAGAAAATCAATTATTTTCATGCCCACAATGTTTTAATGCTGATCCGTTTCTCTTTATTAATTTTATTTTTGCAGAGCTGCGTTAATGGAAATTGTATGTGTTTGTACGTTTTATTTTGTTAGCCATAATACTGAGAAAACATTTCTTTTTTCTCTGTCTTTAATTGGAGGAACTATAAAGTTCTCAACCCTGTAAACACTTTCTCGACACCAGGAAAGTGGAAAGGATAGGAAATAGAGGAGACGCGCGGATTTATTTGTGAAACCCAGTTTTTTTAAGAGTTCGAGATGAATTAACATGATGAATTAGGTATATATTATGATTCTACAAGTTGCACGACTTTGGCTGAATTAATACTTTAATTTTGTTTTGAACGGTTTAAGTGATCGAGTCATTCCTGGAATTGTGCTCAAATGTATCACTAGAAGCAGTTTAGAACCTTTCCACTTTTAAATTACTATCGGCATGGTGCCCGGGGGGAAAACAAAATGACAAGTACTTACATTTATATAGCGTCTTTCTCAAACGCAGGACGCCCCAAGCCGCTTGCAGCCACTTGAATACATTGAAATATAATCAGTGTTTGGAATGTATGCGGAGAACATGGCAATCAAGTTGTGAGCTACCAGCTCTCTTCCTCAAATGGCAACAAAATAAATGATACAAGTAATCTGATCAATCCTAGTTGAAGGATAAATGTCGGTCCGAACATCAGGAGTCTCCTCTCCTATTCAATCCCCAAAGGGGAGCTATTCCATGCTCCTGAAAGGGTCAGCCAGGTGTCGGTTTACTGTCTCACCCGAAATATGTGTTTTTCCGTACAGCACTGAAGTGTGACTTATAAATTGGGTGAGATTACTATAAACTGCTAACCTGAATGTCATAGAGACCCAAACTGAAATCTTTGCTCAAAGACTCCACAATCCAGTTGCCACTCCTGGTGGCAGTCACTAATATTAGTGCTAGTGTTGCAAAAGGGAAATCACACTTGACAAACCGACTGGAATTTTTTGAGTATGTAACCTGGTCATGCTATTGAAGTGGATGTGGTTTATTTGGACTTTCAGAAGGCTTTTGACAAAGTCCCATAAAAGAGATCGGTGTACAAAATGTGCTAGATGAAGGTTGTGTATTGAGATGGCTAGGAAAGTGAGTAGAGTAGAAATAAGTGAGTATTTTTATGAAAGGTAGGCAGCGACTAAAGTAGTACTCCAGGGATCAGTGCTAAAACCCAGGCTATTCACAATATAGGTGAATGATTTGGAAGAGGGAACTAAATGTAACATCTCCACATTTGCAGATGGCACAAAGCTGGGAGGGAGGGTCAACTGTGAGGAGTGTACAGAACTGCTACATTGGGATGTGGACAGGCTGAGTGAATGAACAAATGCATGGCAGATACAATATACAGGTCATATAACACCCTAAGTGTGGCATCAAACAACACAATAAAAGATAGATTTTCCATAGTTATTGTTAGGTTAGTCCTGAAGAAACCATAAGAAGTGATGTTGAGAGATAGCCTAGAAGAGCAGAAGTCTCTACAGTGCTGTGGACATCCATTGTTATGCAGTGTGAGACATGCTATAGTGTAAGTAAGTATGCAGCTCTCTGCAATCAGTGGGTTCAGCAGGACCTCTGTTCTCATTAGCTCATTGTCTTCGCTGCCATTTCCTTGAATATATCCAGAGTCACCTCCACCACCATAGCAGTGATTTGATAGAAAGAGGGTAGTCTTCTTTGCATCTTGCATGCCCTTCTCCTGTTGTTGGCTGTCCTTTGATGCCATTTGCCATTGATCAGCCAATCTGACTAGCCGATCAGTATCCTCTTGTAGTCTAAAGCTATTCTCCTCACTATTTATCACCTTACCAATTTTTGTATCAATTGTCAACTTACTGAGCAGCCCTCCTACATTCAATATTAAATTGCTTATATAAACCATAAACAGCAAGAGCCCTAACACTGATCTATGTGGTACCCAATTTGACACAGATCTCAACAATCACCCTCTGCTTCCCTTTGCCACTCAGCTAATTGTGGATCCACTTTGCCAAGTTTCTTTGGATCCCATGGGCGCTTTCTTTTGCCATCCTTGACAAATGGAAATTCTGTTAAACCAATGTATTGGAGTTATTTTAAGGAGTAATGTGTGCTGTTCATAAAGAGAAACTTATAGGTATGTGATACTTAGATTTTCAGAATGCATTTGAAAAGATTCCACATCCAAGATGATTGCAGAAAATAACCTCTCATTGTGTAGGGAGTAACAGCATGGATATAAGATTGGCTGTCAGAAAACTGAATATAGGTTGGCTGCTGTATCTGCGGAATTGTTTTCCACGGTTTCAGTTACCCGCGGTTTACCACAGCCCGAATATATTATAGGGAACCTTCTGGAACCAGGGACCGGGGCTCCCGGGAAGGTAAATTTCCTGTTTAAATGAATGGGTTTGCTCCTATCTGTGGTTTCGGGTTCCGCGGTAGGTCCTGGAATATATCCCTCACTGGTATGGGGACTAATGTATGTGTATGTGGACCTAAGTGGATGTGATGAATAAAGGTTAATAGGAGTCTGGTGAGTAAAAAGTCCTGATGAACCTTGAACAATTGGCAGTATCCCTTTTTAACTTGGGTGTGTTATCAGTGAGATGGACAAAGGATACAATAGTCAGGGTAAGGTCCAACACAACTTTATTGAACACTGTATCAAAGCTAAATAATACTTATCAGATTGTATATTATAGTTTAATGAAACTATTGCTGTTGGTGGTCTCTTTGTCTGAGGAAGGATGTTTTTGTCAGGAACATCTAGATGTACTCTGTACTCCCAGGTTTGTCTTTTATTTAACTATTTCAATTCTGTAACGACACTTAAAGTATTTGTACCCAGGTACTCTGTACCTAAGATCGTGCCAAGAGGTGACATCACAAACTTTTTAGTGCACTCATTTGAGTGCAAGGTGATAATAAAGGTGATCTATTCTTTAGAAACTATGGATGAACTCTATCTCTATTCCATATTTCTGCTTTCTCCCCATATCTCTTGATGCTTTTAAAATCTAAAAACATACCAGACTGTTCCTTGAATATATTCGGTGACATGGCCTCTTTAGCCTTCTGTGGTAGAGAATTCCACAGGTACACTATGCTTTGAGTGAAGAAATGTTTCCTCATCTCAGTCCTAAATGGTCTATCGCGTATCATGAGACCATGTTCCCTGGTTCCAGACTGCTCAATGATGGAAAATATCCTCCCTACATCTGTTAGAATTGTAAATGTTTCAGTCAGATTCTCTGTCATTCTCTGCTGTCCTCTGGGGGGAACAAAACCTCTGGGAAGTGGAAACTTAAGCTAAATGTTCAGACAGCATAGTTTAACTCCTCCACTTCTCTGGACAAAATTAATGCCCCTTATAAACTCAGTCCCTACGTAATTGACATTCAAACATACAAATTAGGAGTAGAAGTAAGCCCTTCATACCATCAGGCCTGCTCTCCAATCAATAATATCATGGCTGATCAGTTTGTATTTCGAATTCCATCTTCCCACATGATACCCTTCGCTAACATTCCATTGCTAATATGGTTAATATGGTATCAGGTCAATCTTGGACATCAGTTCAAAGACGTACTGTGCCCTTTGAGATCCTGGTGATTCTTGTGACCTTTCTTGTGTCTTCCATTTGACTTTACTTACTAGAAATTTCAAAAGATAGTTACTGCTAGAACACTATTAAATGAGACCTGATGCCACATGCGAAATACTCAGAAAATTCAGTTTTCTGAACCTAATTGCCAAACCTTGGTGAAAACTGGTGGCAGGACTATCACCCAATTGTAGACTATGTAATGCGTCTGCTGCTAAGTTTGAACTAAATGCCTTTACACCAAATCCTGGCTCTTTGACTTACATATCAGGGATAAAAAAGGGTCCTATCTTTGATCTCTGGGAAACTACAATACCCAGCGTGCTTAAGCTTTAGAAACATCAGTCAACCAGAACTCTCAGTTTCCTGTCACACAGCTAATTACATATTCTTCTTCCTATTGTCCCATTTATTCCAGGAGCTATAACTTTGCTCACAAGTCATTTGATCAGCACCACAGTCTCAGCTTTCTTTAATTAACCCACATTTGTCAAAGTGACTGTTAAGATGTGACCTGACAGTCCCATTGTGGTAGCTAAATTGACTGGACTGTAGTTTTTGGGTTCAACTTTGCAGCCTATTTTGAATGAGGATGAATGTTTGCAGTTCTCTAATACCATCTCTGAATTTAAGAAAGATGGAATAATGGATGGTCAGTGCTTCTGCCATTTACATTCTTCCTTTCTTTACTATCCTTGGGTGCATTGCATCAGGTTCTGGTGATTTATTTACTCTAAGAATGGACAGTCTATCAAATACGTTTTCCTTATCAATTTTAAAAGTCTTATGGTTCATGAATTACCTCCTTTTTCCATAGCTTGACGAGCATCTCCTTTCTAGATAAAGACAGATGCAAAGTTTTCATTTCATACTTCAGCAATACTCTCTGCCTCCATGTATAAACCTTATCTTTGATCCCTGGTTGGCCTTACTCCTTTTACCATTAGGTTAGGATATCTGGTTGGCATGGACGAGTTGGACAAAAGTGTCTGTTTCCGTGCTGTACATCTCTATGACTGTATGACTCTAAGACTTTTAGAATCATTTTTATGCTGGCTGCCATCTCTTTTCATGTTGTTTTCTCATCTCCTCTATGTTTAGCTTGGTTCTCAATTGTATTTTCTACCTGACATCTATCATAGGCACACTTTTCCTTCTTGACCTTAAATTCTAGCTATTTTGTCATCCAGACAACTCTAGCTTTGTTTACTCTACCTTGACTGTGCCAGAAATACCTTTTCTTTGAAGCTAACCAGTTGTTCAGCAATATTTTTTCTACCAACCTTTGACACTAGTGTATTGAGTCATTCTTCTTGTAAGGGACATTGGCTTCACCCCAGTTAATAATTTTAACTCTGAATTGTTCTTTATCATTTTTCATAGTCAGTATAAACCTCAGACACAATGATCATTGTCCACTAAATGCTCTTCCACTGTCACTTGATCTTTTTGGATTGTCTCATTCCCAAGAAACAGGTCTAGCTGTATCTTCTGTCTTGTTGGTGTTGACACAACGATATAGAAGGTTCTCCTGAACACACTCTAGAAACAATTACCTCTCAGTACTCTTTGTACTACTGCTATCCCAGTTTATATTCCAGTAATATATGTTCCCAATTATAACAATCCTGTAATGTTTGTAAATCTGTAACTTCCTCGCAAATTTGTTCCTCTACATCATTCTCACTGGTTGGTGGTCCATCAGCAACACTGAACAGTGTAATTGCACATTTTTTTGTTCCATAACTCAAGACCAGTAGATTCAGTTCTAAACTTCTCTGGGACATTATCTCCACACTACAATAACTTTCTTCACAAGTACCTCCACCTCCTCCCCTTTCTTGTCCTTTCTGACCTTTCCAGTATCCAGGAATAATTAACACCGAGCTGTGGATTTCATGAGCCAAACTCTGACCTTGTCTGTTAAGTTACCATTCCTTATTCTAGTGCTATCTATTTCTCCCAGTTCTGTGCACCTTAATATTCATCTCTAGTATTATACTTCTGCCAAGTTAGTTTAAACCCAACCCAGTAGCACAAGTCAAAATACACCACCGGGAGCTGGGTCCCAGCTCTTTTCAGGTGCAATCTATCTAACCTGTCCTATCCCCTCCACCTAGTCCCAGTGACCTAAGAAGTAAAACCATGCCACTGCATCACCCGTCCACATTCATCTCCTAAATCCTCATGTTTCCATAATTATTTGGTACAGAGAATATTGAGGTGATTATCTTTTTTGACATATATTTATTAATTTCCTGTCTAACTCTCTAAATTCTAACCCTACCCCATGTTTCACCTGTGTCATTCATATTGATGTTAACTGGACTGCTGTGGCGTTCACTCGTTCTTCTCAGTGAGATCTGTAGCAGGTCGGTGACATTGATGTACTGGATATCAGGCAGGCAACAGACTATCCTGCAAACATATCTACAAGTACAAAATTGCCTTTCTGTTGCCCAATTATCAAGCTACTTCCAGTCACCCTTCTAGTCATCCTTACATATCTCCTGTTGAGCTACGCCACCATTGGCACCAAAGACTTGACACTGGCTGTAGTCCCCAGATAAGCCATTATGCTCATCAGTTGCCTGGTCCAGTTTGGAGGCTAGATGCCAGATTGGAAGGTGGTTGTACTGAACAATGTTTTTCTCTATTTTATAACTAATTCCTAAAATCTGCAGTGCTGGACTATACTTAGACAATAGACAATAGGTGCAGGAGTAGGCCATTCAGCCCTTCGAGCCTGCACCGCCATTCAGTATGATCATGGCTGATCATTCCTAATCAGTATCCTGTTCCTGCCTTATCTCCATAACCCTTGAAGAATAACTTCTAAGAATTGTAACTGGTAATCCAAGATGGAGGACGGGAAAAATTTCTGCTGTAAGAGCTGCACCTTTTTTTGAGGTATTTTAGGTGTTGGAGGTGATTTCCTCGAATTCCAGGAGCAGCAATTACTGTTTTGTATGCTGTTGTATTGTTTTGGAACTTTGGAAAAAAAAGTCAAAACAACAGCAGTTTAAAAGGGAGAAGAACAGACAAAGGAAGCACATGGTGAGGTCACTGCAGGAGAGAGAGAGAGAGTGAGAGAGAGAACCTGCACAGTTGCTACCTTTGCTGTTTGAATTCGTGTATCGCTGGACATCGGAGTGCATCTGGGAAAATTAACAAACAGTGAGATTCACAACTAATCTTGGAGGAACTTTTGGGTGAAGTTCACAGCACAGAATCAGATAAGTTAATTGTTTTAAGTCTGTCCAAGAGAAAGGCTGCAGTAGTGAGTATAATGGATTCTTCCTTGATTATATGTTTTTGGAGATAAGTCTCTTGATTAAACTTAAAATATAAGCCATAGCTATTAATTTAACCTGGGGCAGTGTTTGTAGAGGAATAAGACGGTGTTATTTTCTGGGTCTGTAGATTGTGAAGGAGCAAAAATGGCCTGTGCAGTGATATGTGCAGTGAGGTCCTCAAGGGTAGTAATATCTGGATTACTCCCAGTGCTACGAGCTAGTGAGGGCAGGAATAGGAGGATAGAGCAGATAAATGCATTGCTGAGGAGCTGGTGTATGGGAGAACGATTCACATTTTTGGATCATTGGAATCTCTTTTGGGGTAGAAGTGAGCTGTACAAGAAGGACGGATTGCACCTAAATTGGAAGGGGACTAATATACTGGCAGGGAAATTTGCTAGAACTGCTTGGGAGGATTTAAATTAGTAAGGTGGGGGGGTGGTGGGACCCAGGGAGATAATGAGGAAAGAGATCGATCTGAGACAGGTACAGCTGAGAACAGAAGTGAGTCAAACAGTCAGGGCAGGCAGGGACAAGGTGGGAGTAATAAATTAATTTATTTCAATGCAAGGGGCCTAACAGGGAAGGCAGATGAACTCAGGGCATGGTTAGGAACATGGGACTGGGATATCATAGCAATTACAGATGTGGGAGTTTAAAGAGAGTTTAAGGGACTCTGCGGATTATATCTGCCATAAATGCTGTTGGATGCGAATCTTATCAGATCGAGTGGATTGGTTAGAGAGGCAGATAGAAGCGATGAGGAATTTGCAACAGCAACAGTATGTGATGGATGGCAGTTATAGGAGGGGGGAAAGTCTCAAATACAGTCACATAGATGGGTTAACTCCAGGAAGGGTGAGAGAGGTCGGCACCTAGGGCAGGAGTCTTTTGTGGATATACCCATTTCAAACAAGTATCTGTTTTGGAAAATGTAGGGGGTGATGGATTCTCAGGGGAACGTAGCACGAACAGCCAAGTATGGATTCTCAGGGGAACGTAGCACGAACAGCCAAGTTTCTGGTATTGAGACTGGCTCGAATGCGATGAGGGGTACGTCGGCTTCCAAGAGATCGATTGTATTAGGGGATTCTGTAGTCAGAGGTACAGACAGATGTTTCTGTGGGCAGCAGAGAAAAAGCAGAATGGTGTGTTGTTTCCCTGATGCCAGGATCAAGGATGTCTAAGAGAGGGTGCAGAATGTTCACACAGGGGAGAGGGGCCAGCAGGAGGTCATTGTCCGCATTGGAACCAACGACATTGGAAGGGAAAAGGTTGAGACTCTGAAGGGAAATTACAGAGAGTTAGGCAGAAATTTAAAAAGGAGGTCCTCAAGGGTAGTAATATCTGGATTACTCCCAGTGCTACGAGCTAGTGAGGGCAGGAATAGGAGGATAGAGCAGATAAATGCATGGCTGAGGAGCTGGTGTATGGGAGAACGATTCACATTTTTGGATGATTGGAATCTCTTCTGGGGTAGAAGTGAGCTGTACAAGGACGGATTGCACCTAAATTGGAAGGGGACTAATATACTGGCAGGGAAATTTGCTAGAACTGCTTGGGAGGATTTAAACTA
>NC_057713.1:28661018-28674110 GCF_004010195.1 Chiloscyllium plagiosum
GGAAAGAGATTGATCTGAGACAGGTACAGCTGAGAACAGAAGTGAGTCAAACAGTCAGGGCAGGCAGGGACAAGGTAGGACGAATAAATTAGTTTATTTCAATGCAAGGGGCCTAACAGGGAAGGCAGATGAACTCAGGGTAGGTTAGGAACATAGGACTGGGATGTCATAGCAAATACAGAAAAATGGCTCAGGGATGATCTGGACTGGCAGCTTAATGTTCCAGGATACAAATGCTACAGGACGGATAGAAAGGGAGGCAAGAGAGATGGGGGTGTGGCATTTTTGATAAGGGATTGCATTAAAGCTGTGCTGAGGGAGGATATTCCCAGAAATACATCCAGGGAAGTTATTTGGGTGGAACTGAGAAATAAGAAAGGGATGATCACCTTATTGGGATTGTATTATAGACCCCCTAATAGTCAGAGGAAAATTGAGAAACAAACTTGCAAGGAAATCTCAACGATCTGTAAGAATAATAGGGTAGTTATGGTAGGGGATTATAACTTTCTAAACATCGACTGGGACTGCCATAGTGTTAAAGGTTTAGATGGAGAGGAATTTCTTAAGTGTGTACAAGACAATTTTCTGATTCAGTATGTGGATGTACCTCTGAGAGAAGGTGCAAAACTTGACCTACTCTTGGGAAATAAGGCAGGGCAGGTGACTGAGGTGTCAGTGGGGGAGCACTTTGGGGCCAGCGACCATAATTCTATTAATTTTAAAATAGTGATGGAAATGGATAGATCCGATCTAAAAGTTGAAGTTCTAAATTGGAGAAAGGCCAATTTTGACGGTATTAGGCAAGAACTTTTAAAAGCTGATTGGAGGCAGATGTTCGCAGGTAAAGGGACAGCTGGAAAATGGAAGGCCTTCAGGAATGAGATAACAAGAATCCAGAGAATTTATATTCCTGTCAGGGTGAAAGAGAAGGCTGGTAGGTATAGGGAATGCTGGTTGACTAATGAAATTGAGGGTTTGGTTAAGAAAAAGAAGGAAGCATATGTAAGGTATAGACTGGAGGCCTGTGACCAGTGGAGTGCCGCAAGGATCGGTGCTGGGTCCTCTACTTTTTGTCGTTTACATAAATGATTTGGATGTGAGCCTAAGAGGTACAGTTAGTAAGTTTGCAGATGACACCAAAATTAGAGGTGTAGTGGACAGTGAAGAGGGTTACCTCAGATTACAACAGGATCTGGACCAGAAGGGCCAATGGGCTGAGAAGTGGCAGATGGAGTTTAATTCAAATAAATGCGAGGTGCTGCGTTTTGGGAAACAAACCTTATCAGAACTTACACACTTAATGGTAAGGTCCTAGGGAGTGTTGCTGAACAAAGAGACCTTGGAGTGTAGGTTCATAGCTCCTTGAAAGTGGAGTCACAGGTAGATAGGATAGTTAAGAAGGTGTTTGGTATGCTTTCCTTTATTGGTCAGAGTATTGAGTACAGGAGTTGGGAGGTCATGTTGTGGCTGTACAGGACATTGGTTAGGCCACTGTTGGAATATTGCCATCAATTCTGGTCTCCTTCCTATCGGAAAGATGTTGTGAAACTTGAAAGGGTTCAGAAAAGATTTACAAGGATGTTGCCAGGGTTGGAGGATCTGAGCTACAGGAAGAGGCTGAACAGGCTGGGGTTGTTTTCCCTGGAGCATCGGAGGCTGAGGGGTGACCTTATAGAGATTTACAAAATTATGAGGGGCATGGATAGGATAAATAGGCAAAGTCTTTTCCCTGGGGTCAGGAAGTCCAGAATTAGAGGGCATAGGTTTAGGTTGAGAGGGGAAAGATATAAAGGAGACCTAAGGGGCAACGTTTTCATACAGAGAGTGATAAGTGTATGGAATGAGCTGGCAGAGGAAGTGGTGAGGCTGGTACAATTGCAACATTTAAGAGGCATTTGGATGGGTATATGAATAGGAAAGGTTTGGAGGGATATGGGCCAGGTGCTGGCAGATGGGACTAGATTGGGTTGGGATGTCTGGTCGGCATGGATGGGTTGGACCAAAGGGTCTGTTTCCATGCTGTACACCTCTATGACTGACTCATAAGTGAATAAAACAAGATTAAAATACTAGTTCTGAAGTTTAATCTGCTTTATTCTCGTGCAACAGTTACTTTTAGATTTAACTAAAATACCCTGTATGATTGGATGATTTACCATCTCCCACTGCTTCAGGCCAGGAAAAAGAGATAAGGTAGTACAGAGCTAATAATCCGGTGAACTTAAGTCTAAATCCCAACTTGATAGCTTCATTCATTGAATATAATTATCAAGAAAATACAGAAATAAAAGCTATTATAAGCATGTCAGCTCATTGTAAAATTCTAACTAGCTTGTCATTGAGGGAAAGAGATGATGCAGGTAACTGATCGGCATGGATGGGTTGGACCGAAGGGTCTGTTTCCATGCTTTACATCTCTATGACTGTAAGCTGTATCTAGAGACCTTGTACCTGAGGTGGCAAATTATGCACTTTTCACTCTACTCATTTCGGTACATGTGGCAATAAAACTCAAGCTAATTCTAATTCTATTCAGAACATTTCTGGGTGGAGACAAAACAACTGCAGATGCTGGCATCCTAAGAAGACAAACAGGAGGCTGGAAGAACACAGCAAGCCAGGCAGCATCAGGAGGTGTACAAGTCTAGGCGAATACCCAAAATGTTGACTTCTCCATCTCTTGATGCTGCCTGGCTTGCTGATTTCTTCCATCCTCCTTTTAATTAGTTCTGTTGGAGAGGTGGATGGAATCAGGGGACTTGTACACTACATGCCTAGTCTATTTTAACTGCTTGGTAGTCACTCATTCCCTACTCCATCCACTCTTGAACTGAGGGAGACTAGACTTATAAATGTGACATCCACAAAATTCTCAAACTCAATGGTGCATCTCAGTGACATCAGGTGCTCCTCAGTTTCGAAACCTGGAGCTCAACTTACTGCAGCTGACAACACTTCCTGAACAAATGGTTATCCAGGATAAAAAGTATCCTGAAGTTCCCATATTGCTACTATTCAATATAACATTATTTACACAAGAGGGCATATTTGGAAACCCTGCCCACTCCCCTCCCATGTGATCTGGCATACCAGTCTCCAAACTAATGACTGTAGTATGCATTGGCCGATAAAGTGGTACTCATGAATCCAGACACTGGGCCTCCACTGTCCTCTGGGGCAGAGCATTCCACACAGTCACCACTCTCTGGGTGAAGAAGTTTCTCCTTATCTCTGTCCTAAATGCTAATAATATGCTGGCCTTCATAACAAGAGGGATTGAGTGTAGAAGCAGAGGTTCTTCTGCAGCTGTGCAGGGCCCTGGTGAGACCACACCTCGAGTACTGTGTGCAGTTCTGGTCTCCAAATTTGAGGAAAGACATTCTGGCTATTGAGGGAGTGCAGCGTAGGTTCACGAGGTCAATTCCTAGAATGGCGGGACTACCTTACGCTGAAAGACAAGAGCAACTGGGCTTGTATACCCTTGAGTTTAGAAGACTGAGAGGGGATCTGATTGAGACATATAAGATTATTAAAGGATTGGACACTCTGGAGGCAGGAAATATGTTTCCGCTGATGGGTGAGTGCCGAACCAGAGGACACAGCTTAAAAATACAGGGTAGACCATTTAGTTGCACAACTTAGGCAGAGGATACATGAAATGCATTCTGCCTGTTCGGCCCAACCCACCTATATTTGCATCTTCATTGTCATCTTTATTGACAATCTCCCGGTACAGCAATTTCCAAGGGTCAAGCTGGCCCCAAACTGAATATGGAAAATGTACTAGTGCTGCAGATTTGCAAGGCCTAGAAGTTATTTGATAGTTATCTTTGGAACATTGGATCATTGTTAAAAAACATGGACAAAAATATTTCAGGTCCCAGCAATTGTCCTGCTGATTCTGAAAAGACCATTTATCCCCATTAGAAAATTCAAGAGATCCACCTTAGATCTTCTATATTAAGGAGGCAGTGGAGGCCCTGTCTCTGGATTCATTTAAGAAAGAGTTGGATAGAGCTCTCAAGGATTGTGGAATCAAGGGTTATGGAGATAAGGCAGGAACAGGATACTGATTAAGGATGATCAGCCATGATCATATTGAATGGTGGTGCAGGCTCGAAGGGCAGAATGGCCTACTCCTGCACCTATTGTCTTTTGTCTATTGTCTATTCCATCTTTCTTGGAATTTCTAGAGTAACAGATCCTGGTACAAAATCAGAAATAAACATTGCCAGTTACAACATGTTAAATTTTATAAGACACACCCAATAACATGTAATATTGAAATATCATGCAGTATTAATATTACACAATCTAGAGTTGCATGATCTCTCAAACATCCTGGAGTGCCTCTGGTTGCTGCCAAGAATCTCAACAGATGGCTATCTGCCTTCAACATTTTAAACACTAACATTACAGCAGCTCACAAAGAGATGCGGTGGCCAACCTGAGTCTAGACTGAAGTCGGGTAATAAATCCTGCTCCCAAAATTTGACCAGGTTCTCCTAGATACCTCAGCACAAGAGCAGCCACCTCGTTTGACACCATTCAGGACAAAGCAACCTGCTTTATTGACACCGCACCCATTCCCTCCACCACCGATGATCATTAGCAGCAGTGTGTACGATCTACAAAATGCTCTGCAGAAATTCAACAAAGATCGTCAGAAAGCACCTTCCAAACCCACAACTGTTTTCATCAAGAAAGGCAAGTCCAGCAGATACATCACACCTGAAAATCCTCTTCAAGCCACTCACCATCCTGACTTGGAAATGTAGCACTGTTCCTTACTGTCACTGGAACAAAATCCTGAATTCCCTCCCTAACGGAATGTGAATCTACCTACAGCAAATGAACTGAAGCAGTTCGCAAAGGCAGATCACTGCCACATTCTCAATGGCAACAAGGGACATAACTGGTGGCACAGGCAAAGTTTCCCATCTTCCAAAAATGAACAAAAAATCCCTCTAAGTTGCCAGTTCGGCATATCCCAAAATCCAGGAATCCTTACATCAATGGAAAAATGCCTTTGTATGATATGAAATGTGTTCAAGAAATTTTTCTTTATCAATATGTGGATGCTCCTATCAGAGAAGGAGCAAAACATGACTTTCTTTTGTGAGCAATAAGGCAGGGCAGGTGACAGATGGGGGAACACTTTGGGTCTAGCGATCATAGTTCTATTAGTTTCAAAATGGTTATGGAAAATGATAAGCCTTCCATAAAAGTTAATTTTTCTTTTAATTGGGGGCAAATTTCAATGGTATGAGACAAGAACTTTCAAAAGTAGGTTGGAGTAGACTGTTCACAGGTAAAGGGACACCTGACAAGTAGGAGGCTTTCAATGTGAGATAGTGAGAGTTCAGAGGCATTATGTTCCTGTTATAGTGAAAGGTAAGGTAAGATTAAGGAACAATGGACGAATAAAATATCGAGGTTCTCGTCAAGAGTAAAAGAGAATCTTATTTTAGATATAGACAACTTGGTTCAATTGAATCTCTTAATCAATATAAAGAGTCTATGGGCATTCTTCAGAAAGAAATCGAGAAGGCAAAGAGGGGTTATAAGATAGCAATGGACAAAGTGAGGACTGCAGATGCTGGAAATCAGAGTTGAGAGTGTTGTGCTGGAAAAGCACAGCAGGTCAGGCAGGATCCAAGGAGCAGGAGAATAGACGTTTTGGCCATAAACCCTTCATTAGGAATGATGAAAGGCTTGTGCCTGAAACGTCAATTCTCCTGAATATGAGATAGCTATGGCAGATAAGGTTAAGGATAATCCAGAGAGATTCTACAAATATGTTAAGAGTCATTGGGTAACTAGAGAGAGGGTTGGGCCCCTTAAAAATTCAAGGAGGTCATCTTTGTTTTGAACCACAGGAAATGAGAGAGATACTAAATGAATATTTCTTGTCAGTTTTTACTGTGGAGAAAACAAATGCAGGCTAGAGAGTACAGACAAATAAATTTTGATAATTCAAAAACAGTTCATATTACTTCTGGAGGCCTTAGAGAATATAAAGGTAGGTATATCTCTAGGACCTGATCTAATGTATCTCAGAATGATGTGTGAAGCAAGGGAGGAAATTGTGAGATCCCTTGTAGAAATAATTGCATCGTCTATAACCATGGGTGAGATGCCTGATGACTGGAGGTTGGCTAATGTTGTAGCTTTGATTAAGAAATTATTTGGAAGTGCTGATGTTGGACTGGCATGGACAAAGTTAAAAATCACACAACATGAGGTTATAGTACAATAGGTTTATTTGGAAGCACTAGCTTTCAGAGTACTGCTTCATCAGGTGATTGTGGAATGACCAGAAGACACAGAATTTGTAGCAAAAGGGTTACAGTGTCACGGAATTGTAATGATATATTAAGCAAACTTAGATTAAGTCTTGCATCTTTTAGCATGGGATATGTTGGTTTATATAATTTAATATGTAAATTTGAAAACTCCTTTTAAATTGCATTCTCAAGGTGGCTTCAGTTTATCTAACAATAAGTGTTGTCTTAGCTCAGACAATGTATTAAAGGTGTGCCCTATCCTAAAAGATGCAAAACTTAATCTAAGTTTGTTTAATATATCACAACAACTAGAACCCTTTTGCAATGAATTCTGTGTCTTCTGATCCTGCTCCACAACCACCTGATGATGAAGAAGTGCTTCGAAAGTTAGTGCTTCCAAATAAACCTGTTAGACTATAACCTGGTATTGTGTGATTTTGAACTTTGTTTAAGAAAGGCTGTAAAGAGAAACCAGGAAACTATAGACCTGTGAGGCTGACTTCGGTTGTGCATAAATTGTTGGAGGTGATTTTAAAAGATAGGATTTATGGACATTTGCAGAGGAAAATATTAAGGGTTTAGTCAGCATGTTTTTGTGTGAGGAAAATTGTATCTCACAAACTTGATTGAGCTTTTTGAGGAAGTTGATGATGGCAGAGCAGTAGATGTTGTTTACTTAATGTTGAAGAAAGATGTCGAGACTCGGACCTTGCGAACTGATTAGTTCTTTACACAATATATCATGGGGAATTCACTGTCCTAACTGTGGCTCGGTGTTATTCCAAAGTACATCAGGATACTACAGGATTATATAGAAAACAGGTAGGAGCTGATCGTTAATTACACAGTTTGGCATGCTGACAAGTTGGTACTAAATTAGAGGTTAGTCATTAAGTTCAAAACTAAAGCACTATTATGCATTCCACAAGTGGACAGATCAAGTGGTATCACCACCTGCTCTAGTTACACAGATTGCTAATACTAAGCAGAGATATCCCTAATTGGCTGAATGACCGTGAAGAGGCAATAACTAGAGAAGGAAGGGGGACTAATTGGAAGGCCTATGTCAGCTTGACTGGTTCTACAGCCTGTGCTGATCATTCAGCAAAGGGAGGAGACACTATCTTGAGAAGGAAGATAAAGACAACCTTTCACATTACCTCATCGTAAGGAATGCATAGCCAGCAAAGTTCTGGCTGGGGACGCAAAATGGAACTCTCAGCCGAAACAGGAAAATGTCTTCCAGGCAAATAATGTTAACTTTCCCCTAACACTTAAGCTTCAATAAAGCCTTCAATAAGGTTCCACATGGTAAAGTTAGGTCACATGGGATTCTGGGTGAGCTTGCCAATTGGAGGTATATAATTGGCTTAACAACAGGAGACAGAGAGTGGTGATGAAGGGTTGTTTTTCGAACTGGAGATCTATCACCAGCGGTGTTCCATAGGGATTGCTTCTGGGTTCTCTTTTGTTTGTCACTTCTATAAAAGATTTGAATGACAATATAGAAGGTATGATTAGTAAGTTTACGGATGATGCCAAAATTGGTTCCATAGTGCACAGTGAATAATGTTTTCTAAGATTATACACGGATCTTGATCAAATGGATCAGTGGGCTGAAACATGGCAGATGGAGTTCAATCTGGATAAATGCAAGATATTGCATTTTGGTACAACGAACGGGTAGACTTATTACAATATTGCTTTTACAGCAACAACTTTAAAAACAAAATACAGTGATCAAAGTGACAACAGAGAGGAAGGGGAGGCAGCCTAAAGAGAGCATTTGATTCAACCTGGCTCAGTAGCATCCTTGACCAAATGCCAGGAGTTATCCATTCAAATTTCACTCTAGTCTAATTCTCCAGTGCAGTACTGAAGGAGTGGTACACTGTCAGAGGTAGAATCTTTTGAATTGGATGCAAAGTTGAGGACCTGATTCTTTCAGGATATTATTTCCAAAAATAGGAAAGGGAGTTCTCCTCAGTATCCAGAGCAATATTTATCTTTCTTTTGTCTCTGAACTCATTAGCCATCTTAGTCCTCTCTATCTGTTGCTCAGGTAACCCTTTATGTTACCAGTTCTCATGGCAGTTGCAGATGAAATTGGAGTGAGAACATATTCTCATCTGTGATTTTCTTTGAATTGATCTATTTATTGGCTAGACTTGGACAACATTTCCTTCAGCTAATAGTTTCCCTGTGACTGCTGTCAATATTACTATCCGTTTAAAACTGAACATTGCACTATATGAAGTCATTCCTAGCTCAAAGATTGCATTTATTGAAGACCAACCATCTCCTCCCAGGTCATTGCGCACAAGATCTTAAGGGTATGGTCCATAGTCCAATTATCTTCAGTTGCTTAATCAATAACCTTGGATAACATCTCCCCACGCTGCAGGCACCCAGCCTCTATTCCTGATGAAGGTCTCTTTGCCCGAAACGTCGATTTTCCTGCTCCTGAGATGCTGACTGACCTGCTGTTCTTTTCCAGCACCACTATAATCTAGACTCTGTTTTCCAGCATCTGCAGCCCTTGTTTTTACCTCATCAATAACCTTACCTTCATCATCTAGTCAAAAGGAAGGGTGTTTCCAGACTGTTCAGTGTTCTGCACCATTCATGATTCTTCAGATACTGAAGCTGTCTATATCCCTAACAGGCACAATCTGGACAAAATTATGAACAAAGATACATAAGAACAGAAATAAGCCTCTTGACCCATCTATCTTATCTACAGTACAATATGGTTATGATTATGATTGATCAAACACTTCACTGCCTTTTAGTCACCCTATCCTCATTACTCTGTATGCTGCCAGTAATCAACCCTGTACGCTGCTAGTAATCAAAAATCTAACAATCTCTACCTTAAATATACTCAAAGACTGAGCTTCCATAGCCGTCTGTGGTAGAGAATTCCAAAAGGTTCAAAACTGAGTAAAGTGATATCTCTCATCTCGAGGCTAAGTGACAGCCCCCTTTGTTTTTAAGTTCTACCCCACCAGTTCTAGACTCCCCGGTCAGGGGAAACAATCTTATCTGCATCTGCCTTATCTATCCATTTAAGTATTTTGTTGGCTTAAATGGCATCACTTCTTATTCTTCAAATTTCCAGAAACCACGTTTGCACAATCACTCTTATTAGGATACTCGCACCATGCTGGAAATAAGTCTGGTGAACCTTTGCATTCCCTCCATGGAAAAGAATCTTTCCAACATAAGACAACCAAAACTGCACACAGCACAGCAGGGGAGGTCTAAGCAAGTTCCTGAACAATTGAAGCAATACCTCACTCCTCCTGTAGCTGCATCCTCTTGTAATAAAGGCTAACATTCCATTAGCCTTGTGAAAGCTTGTTGCACCTCTATGTAATTTATTGGTCCTTTCATACATCTACACTTGCCAACTCTTACCATTTAAGAAATACTCTGCACATCTGTTTCTCCTACCAAAATAGATAGCCCAGCACCACACTCTCGCCTCTAACCTCACATTATGTTTCCTCTGCCATGTTCTTGCCAATTCCACTAAGCCTACCCAAATTCTCCTGAATAAACTGTATTTCTGCTTCTTCGCATACATTTCCACTTAACTTTACATTTTCTGCAAATTAGAAATATTTGGTCCGTACATCTGAATCGTTGATATACATTGCGAATACTTGGGGCCCAAATCCTAAGCCTTGTGGTATCTAGCCAACAAGAGAATGGCCTATTAATTCTGAGTCACTGTTTTCTGCCTGTTAGCCAATCATTGATTCATACGATTACATTATCATCTACCTCTTGCACTTTAAACTTTCTAAACAGTCTTCTGTGGGGCAACTTTATCAAAAGCCTTCCTTCTGAGAATCAAAACCAGACTCCTTTTATCTTTTGTTTGTAACATCTTCAAACAACTCGCAACAAGTTCGTCAAACACAATATCACATTTGCAAATCCATGCTGACTATGCCCAGCCAAATGTCCATTTATGAATGTTCAGGGGCTCTTGTGGTGAAGTGGTAATATCCCTTCCTCTGGACCAGGAAATCTAGGTTCAAGTCCCACCTGGAGCTATGTGGTAACGTAGAATCCCTACAGTGTGGAAACAAGTCATTTGGCCCAACAGGTCCGCACCAATCCTATGAAGAGTAACCCACCAGACTCATTCCCGTATTATATTACTCCATCACTAAAACGCCTAACCCATACATCTCTGAACACTATGGGCAGTTTAGCACAAGATTAGAGTGGTGCTGGAAAGGCACAGCAGGTCAGGCAGCATCCGAGAAGCAGGAAATTCAATGTTTTGGGCAAAAGCCCTTCATCAGGAATAAACTGATTCTTGTGCCAAATTCCTGGGCTGTTAATTTTTATTTGTTCTTTGTTCTTATTTTCTAAAGTTTGCATCATATATATACAGGATGGTTAAAAAGACATTTAGCACGCTTGCTTTCATTACTCAGTCCTTTGAGTATAGGAGTTGGGAACACATGTCAAGGTTGTACAGAACATTGTGAAGTCTCTTCTGGAATACTGTGTCCTGACCTGGTCACCCAGTTACCGGAAGGATATTATTAAACTGGAGAGGGTTCAGAAAGGATTTAGCAGGATGTTGTCAGGTGTGGAAGGTTTGAGTTAGAAGGAAAGGGTGGATAGTCTAGAGAGTTTTCTCTGGAGCATAGGAGGTTCAGAGGTGACCTGTTATAAGTTTATAAAATCACGAGGGGTATAGATAGGGTTAATGGTGTCTTTTTCTTAAGGTGGTGGATTTCAAGACCACGGGCACATTTTTACAATGAGAGGAGAGAGATTGAAAAAAAGACATGTGCGGGAAATTTTTTACACAGAGGGTGATTCCTGTGTTAAATAAACTTTCTGAGGAAGTGATCTACGTGGGCACAGTTACAACATTTAAGAGATATTTGGATAAATTTGGATAAGTACATAAATAGAAACGGTTTGGAGGGGTGTGAGCCAGGAGCAGACGGGTGGGACCTGTTTAGTTTGGGATTATGTTTGGCATGGATTGGGTAGAACCAATGGGTCTGTTTCTGTGCTGTAAGACTTTAACTATTATCACTAAGAAAACAAACAGGAAATTAAATGAGTTTACATCCTAGTAGCAAGGCTCCAGAACTGTTTACAATTCCAGATAAAAGTGAGTAGAAGAACAGTGTCTACATTTCTAGCTACCGGTGGGTTATAGTTACTCATTTTGTGCCTGTGCATTTTCATTCATTTGAATTTGGTATTTTAGTTTTGTTTGAACGGCAGATATAACTTGTTTGTTAGTTAGCGTTAAGGTAGAATACAGTAATTTTGATATGTATTTAATTAGCACAAAGCTCCTTTACAGCAACTAGTTTTTTAAAAAAACATAGTGATCAAAGTGACAACAGAGGGGAAGGGGAGGCAGCCTAAAGAGAGCCTTTGATTCAACCTGGCTCAGTAGCATCCTTGACCAAATGCCAGGAGTTATCCATTCAAATTTCACTCCAGTCTAATTCTCCAGTGCAGTACTGAAGGAGTGCTTCACTGTCAGAGGTAGAATCTCTTGAATTGGATGCAAAGTTGAGGACCTGATTCTTTCAGGATATTATTTCCAAAAATAGGAAAGGGAGTTCTCCTCAGTATCCAGGACAATATTTATCTTTCTTTGGTCTCTGAACTCATTAGCCATCTTAGTCCTCTCTATCTGTTGCTCAGTAGTAACCCTTTATGTTACCAGTTCTCATGGCAATTGCAGTTGAATTTGTAGTGAGAACATATTCTCATCTGTGATTTTCTTTGAACTGATTTATTTATTGGCTAGACTTAGACAGCATTTTTTTCAGCTTATAGTTTCCCTGTGACATCTGTCAAGGTTACTATTTGGTTACAACTAAACTTTGCACTGCATAAAGTCATTGCTAGCTCAAAGATTGCATTTATTGGAGACCAGCCATCTACTCCCCAGGACATTGCTGCATGTGTTCTTAAGGGTAGTGTCCTTGGTCCAACTATCTTCAGTTGCTTCATCAATAGCCTTACCTTCATCATCTAGTCAAAACGAAGGATGTTTGCAGACTGTTCAATGTTCTGCACCAATCGTGATTCTTCAGACACTGAAGCTGTCTATATCCCTAACAGGCACGATCTGGACAAGATTATGAATAAAGGTACATAAGAACAGAAATAAGCCTCTTGGCCCATCTAACTTATCGACAGTACAGTATGATTATGATTATGATTGATCAAACTCTTCACTGCCTTTTAGCCACCCTGTCATTACTCTGTATGCTGCTATTAGTCAACCCTGCATGCTGCTAGTAATCAAAAATCTATCAATCTCTGCTTTAAATATACTCAAAGACTGAGCTTCCATAGCTGTCTGTGGTAGAGAATTCCAAAAGGTTTAAAACTGAGTGATTTCTCTCATCTCGAGCCTAAGTGGCAGCCCCCTTTATTTTTAAGTTCTACCCCACCCCCAGTTCTAGACTCACCAATCAGGGGAAACGTCTTACCTGCATCTGCCCTTATCTATCCATTTAAGTGTTTTGTTGGCAAAAATGAGAACATTGCTTATTTTTCAAATTTCCAAAAGCCATGTTTGCCCGTTCCCTCTTATTAGGATACTCGCACCATGCTGGAAACAAGTCTGGTGAACCTTTGCATTCCCTCCATGGAAATAAATCTTTCCGACATAAGACAACCAAAACTGCACACAGCACAACAGGGGAGGTCTAAGCAAGTTCCTGTACAATTGAAGCAATACCTCACTCCTTCTGTACCTGAATCCTCTTGTAATAAAGGCTAACATTCCATAAGCCTT
>NC_057713.1:28676524-28683364 GCF_004010195.1 Chiloscyllium plagiosum
AATGTTCTGCACCAATCGTGATTCTTCAGATACTGAAGTTGTCTATATCCCTAACAGGCACGATCGGGACAAGATTATGAACAAAGGTACATAAGAACAGAAATAAGTCTCTTGGCCCATCTAACTTGTCCACATTACAATACGATTATGAATATGATTGATCAAACACTTCACTGCCTTTTAGTCACCCTATCCTCATTACTCTGTATGCTGCCAGTAATCAACCCTGTACGCTGCTAGTAATCAAAAATCTAACAATCTCTACCTTAAATATACTCAAAGACTGAGCTTCCATAGCCGTCTGTGGTAGAGAATTCCAAAAGGTTCAAAACTGAGTAAAATGATTTCTCTCACCTCGAGCCTAAGTGGCAGCCACCTTTGTTTTTTAGTTCTACCCCACCAGTTCTAGCCTCCCCGGTCAGGGGAAACAATCTTACCTGCATCTGTCTTATCTATCCATTTAAGTATTTTGTTGGCTTAAATGACATCACTTCTTATTCTTCAAATTTCCAGAAACCACGTTTGCACAATCACTCTTATTAGGATACTCGCACCATGCTGGAAATAAGTCTGGTGAACCTTTGCATTCCCTCCATGGAAAAGAATCTTTCCAACATAAGACAACCAAAACTGCACACAGCACAGCAGGGGAGGTCTAAGCAAGTTCCTGTACAATTGAAGCAATACCTCACTCCTTCTGTACCTGAATCCTCTTGTAATAAAGGCTAACATTCCATAAGCCTTGTGAAAGCTTGTTGCATCTCTATGTAATTTATTGATCACTTCATACGTCTACACTTACCAACTCTTACCATTTAAGAAATACTCTGCACTTCTGTTTCTCCTACCAAAATAGATAACTTCACGTGATGGCGAAAGTGAGAACTGCAGATGCTGGAGATTAGAGTCAAGAGTGTGGTTTTGGAAAAGCACAGTAGGAGCTTTTTCCCGAAAAGTCGACTCTCCTGCTCCTTGGATGATGCCCGACCTGCTGTGCTTTTCCAGCACCGCACACTGGACTCTAACCTTACACTATGTTACATCTGCCATGTTCTTGCCCATTCACCAAGCCTATCCAAATTCTCCTGAATCGACTGTATTTCTGCTTCTCAGCGTACATTCCCACTTAGCTGTGCATTATCGGCAAATTAGAAATATTTGGTCCGTACATCCAAATTTTGGTCCATACATCCAAATCTTTGATATGCTTTGTGAACAGTTGGGGCCCAAGTACTCATCCTTTTGGTACCAAGCCAATGAGAGAATGGCCCATTAATTCTGAACCTCTGTTTTCTGCCTGTTAGCCAATCATTGATTCATACAATTACATTGCCTTCTACCTCTTGCGCTTTAGTCTTTCTAAACAGTCTCCTGTGGGGACAGCTTTATCAAAAGTCTTCAGAGAATCAAAACCGTTATCTTTTGTTCGTAACATCTTCAAACAACTCGCAACAAGTTCGTCAAACACAATATCGCATTTGCAAATTCATGCTGTCAATGCCCAACCAGGTGTCTATTTATGAATGTTCGGGGGCTCTTGTGGTGAAGTGGTAGCATCCCTTTGTCTGGACCAGGAAATATAGATCCAAGGCCCACCTGGAGGTATGTGATAACATAAAATCCCTATAGTGTGGAAGCAATCCATTTGGCCCAACAGGTCCACACTGACCATCCAAAGAGTAGCCCACCCAAACCAATTCCCCTACCTTATTGCTCCCACATTTCCCATGACTAATGCACCTAACCTCCAAATCCCTGAACACTATGGGCAATTTAGCACAGCCAATTCACCCAACCTGCACATCTTTGGATTGTGGGGGGAAACCCACACAGACACGGGCAGAATGTGCAAACTCCACACAGACAGTAGCTCGAGGCTGGAATCAAACCTGGGTCCCTGGCACTGTGAGGCAGCAATGCTAGCCACTGAGCCACCGTGTAGTCCAATCTGAGCAGATTGATTAGAAAACATCTATCCCATTCTTTCATAGTCTGTAGCATTTTCCCTCTTAGGATATAAGATTAACAGGTCCATCGATCCTTGTTTTGTCTGTCTTGCTCCGTTCATAAACAATGTACTGACATTCTTACCTTCCAAACCACAGGAATCATTCCAGAATCTGTAGAATTTTGGGAGATAATCATCAATACATGAGCTATCTCAAAAGCCATTCTTTCAATACTCTCAGATGTAGACCATCAGGAGTAAATTGGTCTTCATGCAAGAGACAATAGATGTGAAACAGTCAATATGCTTTTAGATCACAAGTACCATTTGTCTGACTTTCAAATCTGACCTTTTAGAAAAAAATTCTGATCCTGCCTACAACTGGTATCTCATCTACATAAATTAATCTCATCAAATGGTAAACACTGTTGATATTTTGGAATTCCAGTTGCTTTCATTGTTACAACAGAAGACCAAAATTGCAACAGGATTTTATATTTATCTTAGTTCTATGGCTCATAATGTTTCTTTTAGACTTGGATATTAACTGCCTAATACATAGGACTGCACAGGTATGACAGCACTTCATCATAAACTCCAGTTTGTATTGGACTTTATGTATATATAAGGGGAGGCAATGGCCTAGTAATATTGTCACTGAACTAGTAATCCAAAGATTACGAGTTTCATGTTTCCCACCATGGTAATAAAAATTGTTTGAAATCAAAAGTCTACTGATGACCATTGTCATTAAACACTAAAAACCATTTACATTAAAAACCCACTGGTTAATTAATATCCTTTAGACAAGGAAACTGGCAACCTTGTCTAGTCTGTCCTCTGAAGTGACTTAGCAAGCCACTGTGAGGAACAAAAAGGAACAAAACCAGACAGACCATCCGGCATCGACTAAGGCATCAACACTGGTCACGGCGCATACTTGGTCCTGAAGTACATCGCTGTTCCTTCAGCGCATCTTGGTCAGAATTTTGAAACTCTCTTCCTAAAGGCATTGTGAGCCTGCCTACAGCAAATAGACTGCAGTAGTTCAAAAAGGTCAAATAGTGATTAGCAATAATGTTGGCTCAGCCAGCGACACCCATAATGAATGAAATTAAATATTTGGCCTGAATTCAAAGTAGAATCCAGGGCAAACTAGCAAATTGGATACACAATTGGCTTGATAGTAGGAAACAGAAAGGAATAGTGGAAGGATGCTTGTCAGACTGGAAGCCTGTGACTAATGGTGTGCCTTAGGGGACATTGCTTTTGTTATCTATATCAATGATTTTGATGAGAATATACAAAGCATGATTAGTAAGTTGCAGATGACTGTAAAGTAGGTGGTATCGTGGACAGTGAGGAACGTTGTCAGAAATTGTAGCAGGATCTTGGTCAGCTGGGGAAGTGGGCTGAGAAATGGCAAGTGAAGTTTAATATAGATAAATGTGAAGTGTTGCATTTTGGAAAGTGGAATCAAGGTCAGAGTTTCATGGTGAATGGTAGGTTCTTCAAGAGGGACCTTGGAGTTCAGATGCATGGTTCTCTGGAAGTGGAGTCACAGGTAGACAGGCCAGTGAAGAAGGCTTTTGGCACACTGGCCTTCATCAGTCAGGGCACTGAGTATGGAAGTTGTGAAGTTACGTTTCAGTTGTACAGGGCATTGGTGAGGCCGCACTTAGAGTATTGTGTTCACCTTGCTATAGGAACGATGTTATTAAACTGGAACGAGTGCCAAAGAAATTTACAAGAATGTGCTTGGACTCAAGGGGCTCAGTTATAGGGAGAAGTTGGACAAGCTAGGACCTTTTTTCTTTAGAGCATAGGAGACTGAGAAGGGGGTGTTTTAGAAATGCATAAGATCATGAGAGGCATGGATAGGGTGAATGCACTCAGTCTTTTTCTCAGGGTTGGGGTATCAAGGATGACAGGGTCTCAGTTTAAAGTAACAGGGGAAAGAATAAATGTGAACCTCCGGGGAATGAGCTTTCAGCGGAAGTGGTTGAGGTGAGTACATGAACAACATTTAAAAGATATTTAGATGCATACATGGATAGGAAAAGTTTAGAAGGATATGGGCTAAGTGCAGGGAAATGGAGTTAGCGTGATGGACATTTTGGTCGGCATGGACCAGTTTGGGCCAAAGGGCCTGTCTCCATGCTGACTGTATGATGTAGAATTTTCTTTATCTGGTATTTAGGCTGTGCTATGGTTTCAGAATTAAACAAAATAAAAAACACTAGCCATCTGTTACAGTTCTTTTAAGAAGGAGCGCATCTTGTTCATCAACATTCCAAAATTTTCCTTTTGAACTTCAGCTACTTGGGATTGAATTAGAGTCATAGCACAGAAACAGACCCTTTGGTCCAACTCATCCATGCAAATCAGATATCCTAAATTAATCTAGTCCCATTTGCCAACATTTGGCCCATATCCCTCTAAACCCTTCTTATTAATGTACCCATCCAGATGCTTTTTAAATGTTATAATTGTATCAGCTGTCATCACTTCTTCTGGCAGCTCATTCCATACATGCACACATAACAGTTTGGTCTCTACCACTTTCTATGGTAGTGAATTGTATAGGTTTACTATCTCTGGGTAAAGAAAATACTCCTCATCTCGGTCCTAAAAAGCTTTACCCCTCATTCTTAAACTATGACCCCTGGTTCTGGACTCTCCCACCATCAGAAACACCCTTCCTGCATCTAACCTGCCTAGTCATGTTAGAAATTTCATGGGTTTCGATGAGATCCCCCAAATTCTTCTCAACTAGTGAATACAATTCTAACTGACTCAATCTCACCTCATTCATCAGTCCTCCCAGGAATCAACTTGTTAAACCTTTGTTGCACTCTCTCACTGGCAAGAACATCCTTCCTCAGACAAGGGAGACCAAAACTGCATATGACATTCCAAGTATGGCCTCACCAATGCCCTGTACAATTTCAGCAAGCCAACCCTGTTCCTGTACTCAGATCATCTCACTATGAAGGCTGACATAGAGATTGCCTTCTTTACTACCTGGGCACTTACTTTCAGTGAGTGGTGCATGAGAACAAAGCTGCTATAAAGTGCTGTTCTACATGAGTAGGGAACAGTGTTGATGTTATTAGATTAGATTCCCTACAGTAAGGAAACAGGCCATTTGGCCAAACAAGTCCACATCGACTCTCCAAAACGTAACACACCCAGACCTATTTTCCTCTGACTAATGCACCTAACGCTATGGGCAATTTTAGCATGGCCAATTCACCTAACCTGGACATCTTTGGAGTGTGAGAGAAAACCCATGCAGACACGAGGAGAATGTGCAACCTCCACACAGACAGTCGCCTGAGACTGGAATCGAACCTAAGGGCTTGGTGTGGTGAGGCAGTTGTGCTAACCACTGTACCACCCTGCCACCCCAATGTTACAATACAATATGTCTGTCTTGACAGGTCTGTAGTGTCACCATTGTATACTGCATTTATTCAGAATTTGTTATATAGGATACCAGTGACAATTGTAAACATGGCCTGGCATTCATTATATGAATCTTCCAAAAGGTAGTTTAAACCATTGTGTCAAAGACTTTTCTGTGATTAAAGAAAGCCATGTATAAGTGAAAGATAGTTTTTTCTATATGGTGGCAAACCCTCAATTTGATTTGATTTATTGACCATATGTATGTAAGTATACTGATACACAATAGTTTGCGAGCAGTACAGGCAGGTCATAGCAAACAGAAAACATACAAATCATAGGGTGATCAACATTAGCATGGTCAACATTATTTTGAGTTAGAGAGTCCATTCATCAGTCTACAAATGACAGGGAAGAAGCTGTTTTTGAACCTGTTGGTGCATGTTTTCAAGCTTCTGTATCTTCTGCATGACGGAAGAAGTTGTAGGAGAGCATTACTGGGGTGGGAGGGGCCACTGATGATGTCAGTCTTTCCATGGTAAAGAGCTGTGTAAATGGAGTCCGTGGATGGAAAGTTGGCTTCCATGATGGCCTGGGCTATGCACACAACCTCCTGTAATTTTTTTTATGGTGCCGGGCAGAGCAGTTGCCATAGGAGGCCGTTATGCACCCAGATAGTTTACATTTTTATGGTGCACCTGGAACTTAAAAGATGCACTGCAGAAATTCACAAAAGATTCTTACAGCATTTTCCAGCACAACCACTTCCATTTGGAAGGACCAGAGCAGTAGATACTTGGAAACACCAGCACCTACAAGCTCACCTCCAAACCACTTCCAATTCTGACTTGGAAATATAATTGTCATTCTTTCACTGTGGCCGGGTCAAAATCCTGGAATTCCCTCCCTAAGAACATTGTGGGTCTATCTCCAGTGGTTAAAGAAGACAGCTCAATACCACCTTCTCAAAGGCAACTAGTAATAGACAGGCAATAAATGCTGGTCTAGCCAGCAGCATCTATGACAGTCAGGGACAAGGTAGGACTAATAAATTAAACTGCATTTATTTCAATGTAAAGGGCCTAACAGGGAAAGCAGATGAACTCGGGGTATGGTTAGGAACATGGGACTGGGATATCATAGCAATTACAGAAACATGGCTCAGGGGTGAGCAGGACTGGCAGCTTAATGTTCCAGGATACAAATGCTACAGGAAGGATAGAAAGGAAGACAAGAGAGGAGGGGGAGTGAAATTTTTGGTAAGGGATTGCAGTACAGCTGTACTGAGGGAGGATATTCCTGGAAATACATCCAGGGAAGTTATTTGGGTGGAACTGAGAAATAAGAAAGGGATGATAACCTTATTGGGATTGTATTATAGACCCCATAATAATCAGAGGGAAATTGAGAAACACATTTGTGAGGAGATCTCAGCTATTTGTAAGAATAATAGGGTGGTTATGGTAGGGGATTTTAACTTTCCA
>NC_057713.1:28685228-28694860 GCF_004010195.1 Chiloscyllium plagiosum
CATTTATATCATCGATAGTCACAGGTGAGGTGCCGGAAGACTGGAGGTTGGCTAACATGGTGCCACTATTTAAGAAGGGTGGTAAGGACAAGCCAGGGAACTATAGTCCAGTGAGCCTGACGTCGGTGGTGGGCAAGTTGTTGGAGGGAATCCTGAGGGACAGGGTGTACATGTATTTGGAAAGGCAAGGACTGATTAGGAATAGTTAACATGGCTTTTTGCGTGGGAAACCATGTCTCACAAACTTGATTGAGTTTTTTGAGAAAGTAACAAGGAGTTTTGATGAGGGCAGACCGATAGGTGTGATCTGTATGGACTTCAGTAAGGCATTCGACAAGGTTCCCCATGGGAGACTGATTAGCAAGGTTAGGTCTCACAGAAGACAGGGAGAACTAGCCATTTGGATACAGAACTGGCTCAAAGGTAGAAGACAGAGGGTGGTAGTGGAGAATTGTTTTTCATACTGGAGGCCTGTGACCAGTTGAGTGTCACAAGGATCGATGTGAGCCTAAGAGGTACAGTTAGTAATTTTGCAGATGACACCAAAATTGGAGGTGTAGTGGACAGTGAAGAGGGTTACTTCAGATTACAGCAGGATCTTGACCAGATGGGCCAATGGGCTGAGAAGTGGCAGATGGAGTTTAATTCAGATAAATGCGAGGTGCTGTATTTTGGGAAAGCAAATCTTAGCAGGACTTATACACTTAATGGTAAAGTCCTTGGGAGTGTTGCTGAACAAAGAGATCTTGGAGTGTAGATTCATAGCTCCTGGAAAGTGAAGTCACAGGTAGATAGGCTAGTGAAGAAGGCGTTTGGTAGGCTTTCCTTTATTGGTCAGAGTATTGAGTACAGGAGTTGAGGGGTCATGTTGTGGCTGTACAGGACATTGGTTAGGCTACTGTTGGTATATTGCTTGCAATTCTGGTCTCCTTCCTATCGGAAAGATATTGTGAAACTTGAAAGAGTTCAGAAAATATTTACAAGGATGTTGCCAGGGTTGAAGGATCTGAGCTACAGGGAGAGGCCCAACAGGTTGGGGCTGTTTTCCCTGGAGTGTCGGAGACTGAGGGGTGTCCTTATAGAGGTTTACAAAATTATGAGGGGCATGGATAGGGTAAATAGGCAAAGTATTTTCCCTGCGGTGGGGTAGTCCAAAACTAGAGGGCATAGGTTCAAGGTGAGAGGGGAAAGATGTAAAAGAGACCTAAGGGGCAACTTTTTCACACAGAGGGTGGTACATGTATGGAATGAGCTGCCAGAGGAAGTGGTGGAGGCTAGTACAATTGCAACATTTAAGAGGCATTTGGATGGGTATATGAATAGGAAAGGTTTGGAGGGATATGGGCCACGTGCTGGCAAATGGGACTAGATTGGGTTGGGATATCTGGGTGACATGGACGGGTTGGATCAAAGGGTCTGTTTCCATGCTGTACACCTCTATGACTTTGACTCATAAGTGAATAAAACAAGATTAAAATACTAGTTCTGAAATTTAATCTGCTTTATTCTCGTGCAACAGTTACTTTGAGATTTAACTAAAATACCCTGTATGATTGGATGATTTACCATCTCCCACTGCTTCAGGCCAGGAAAAAGAGATAAGGTAGTACAGAGCTAATAATCCGGTGAATTTAAGTCTAAATCCCAACTTGACAGCTTCATTCATTGAATATAATTATCAAGAAAATACAGAAATAGAAGCTATTATAAGCATGTCAGCTCATTGTAAAATTCTAACTAGCTTGTCATTGAGGGAAAGAGATGATGCAGGTAACTGATCCGGCCAAAATGTGACTCAATTTCTAAACCTATTTGTTTGAAACCATTTCATGATGTCAAATTGGGCAACTATTGTTCCGAGTACTTTTTTGTAAAAAAGTGCACCCAATCAGTTCCAAGCCAGACCTCTGTAAGATGCTTTTGTTTCAGGAGTGACGTGAGCGGAAAATGATAATAGAGAAAGTAAATCTGTTTCAAATCAGCATCCCTGCTTGGCACTAAACAGAAAAGACTCACATTCACTTTGTTGACAGAAATGTTCTTATTAAAGTTTACAAAACCAGACAGGGTCTGTTACTGTCAATGTCCTTGTCTATGAGGTATTGTCTTATATTCAGTATATTGATGGTTTTGATAGATGAAATTTTGGACTGTGGGCAATGCTCCCTCTAAGCTGCATGTACACCTCGCCACTTGAGTCTGCACACTGCGATTGGTGCTCCGTTGTCTTTCATGACATTGGCTTCTGATTCTGCAAGTGCTACTGTGTGCTGACCTCCAAGAAAAATAAATTAGCAGGAATGCTGAGTGTAGTTGAAACAAGGGAATAGTGATGTTGTAAAAAGTAGAGCCTAAATATTGACCAGGACTTTATGATGTAACATATGTGATTTATATATTGTTATGAGGTAGAGGTTGACACCCCTCTGAAAACTAAACTTGAAACACCCAAAGAGCTCTATTTCTGATGAAGGGATTTTCCTGCTCCTCGGATGCTGCCTGAACTGCTGTGCTTTTCCAGCACCACTCTAACCTAGAATCCCATCCTCTTTGAGAGAAGCAAATATCTCTCTTATCCTTAAGAAAGGAAAAGCTCCAGAAGATTGTACTTCATACAGGCCCATATCGTTACTGAACGTGGATTTTGAAATTCTGTGGGAAATGGTGGCGTTAAGGTTGGAGAAGGTTTTGCCTTTCATTGTAAAGGAGGACCAGACAGGTTTTATCAAGGGTTGTAGATCTACTAAAATTATTAGAAGAGTACTAGACATGGTTCAGGTATGCCAGTAAGGGTCGATTCCGGGCTTGGTAGTCTCCCTGGATGCAGTGAAAGTGTTTGACTGGGTGGAGTGGCCATACCTCTTGTATGTATTGGAGCAGTTTGGTCTTTTGCCAAGTGGGTGGCAGTGTTATATAGTGACCAGAAAGCAGCAGTTCTCACTAATGGTACAAGGTCGGATAATTTTAGTATCAGCAGAGGCAGCCGACAAAAGTGTGCTCTCTCACCACTATTATTTCTACTGGTGACTGAGCCACTGGCAGAGGCCATCTGGACCCCAATGTAATTACCCTGAAGGTAGGATCAGGCAGGCATGAGTTCACCCTCTATGCAGATAACGCACTTCTCTTTTTAACTGATCCACAGACATCTGTGCCCTATTTAATGCAAGTGATTAATCTATTTGGTCCCATGCGAAGGCTCCCTTTGATACTGCTAGGCAAGCATTACGGAGGCTTTACAGTTGGCTTGGATCTTTCATCTGACATCAGTCAATAGAGCTCTATTCCTGATGAAGGGCTTTTGCCCAAAACATTGATTTTCCTGCTCCTCGGGATGCTGCCTGAACTGCTGTGCTTTTCTAGCACCACTTTAATCTAGAATCTGGTTTCCAGCATCTGTAGTCCTTGTTTTTCCCAAAGAGGTTGGGAGGCAGTCCTGACTGTATGAGTAGTTGTACATATCCAGTAGTGGCCCGATCAGCATGTCTATAAACTCCTTATAAAACTCACTTTGAAATCAGTCTGGGCTGGGCGCTTTACCACTCTGGAGCTGCCTCACCACTTCCTGTATTTTTTTGAATTGTCAGGGGGGCATTCAGAAAGAACGCCTGCTTTGAAGTTACACCCAGAAGGTCCAGGGTCTTAAAAAAGGATTCCATCTTCATCAGTGTGTCCCCACAGCCCTCTGACGAGTACAACTCAGAGTAAAACTTCCTAAGGGCTGCATTAATCCTTTTGGCATTGCATTGCAATACCAGTACTCTCTCTAATGGATGTGATGGATTGGGGGGCACTCTTCTTTCTGGCTAGGTACACTATATATCTACCTAGTTTGTCACCATACTCGAATAACCTCTGTTTCACAAAAAAACTTCCCTCTTTGCAGTCTGGGTGAGTGCAGCATTCAAAGTAGCCCTAAGGGCTGTAACCCGCTGCAATTTAGTTACAGATGGTCTGTCAAGGTATGCTAGCTCAGCTGCCTTCAGGCAAGCCTCGAGCAAATGCTGCTGCTCTCCCCTCTGCTGCTTCCAGGTCGCCGAGTAAGAAATAATAAAACCCCGTGCATAGGCCTTGGCAGTCTCCCAGTGGCCGTACCCAAATTAATATCACAAAAGATTTTAAGTTACTGCGAAAAATACTCTACAAGCTTGCTATCTTTCAAGAGGAAAGGGTCCATGCGCCAGTGCTGGGAGCCTATCCTGTTACACCGGCCTTGACCTCCATGTACGCTGCCGCATGATCGGAATGGCTATGTTCCCTATTCTGCAAGACAGCACTGTATGTAAGAAGGTTGATGGGACAAAAACATGTCAATTCTGGTATAGCATTTATGTGGATTAGAGAAAAAGGTGAAATCCCTACCTTCGGGTGAAGCCATCGCAAAATGTCCACCAAACCCAGCTCCCTGTTCAGGTCCACCAACTGCCTGGATTGTGGGGACATACCTGCAAGGCCCCTAGGCATCCTGTTCACTTCGGGGTCAATCTTATGATTAAACTCTCTCCAACTAATTGTAGGATGCGCCCCAAGGGCCATCAACCTAGAAAGCACATCCGTTAAAAATTTAGGGAAGTGTGCTAGGGGAATACCTCATATTTCTCTTCATATATTAAAGCTTTAATTATAAATTGCCCATATTCATCCTTAATTTGATCTAACATTTGAAATGGGAGACTCTTCCGGATGAGAATAGCAACTCATCTACTTTTCGAATTAAAGGATGAGAAAATTACCATCTGAACCTTCCCTGCTGCAACTTCAAATGCTCCTTATCGGTTAAATGTGTTTCTTGCAACAAGGCTACATCGACCCTCTCTTTTCTAAGGCTTGACAATATATTTTTTTCTCTTAATTAGTGAATGACTCCCCTTAATATTCTCGCTGCACCATTTAAATGAATGGCTAGCCATAACCATCCAAAACAGTCCATGACACCCAGGAGGAAAAATCCCTACTCATAGTGCACTGAGTGAAAACAGTAAATATATTGATTTCATGTAAATTTAAAAATACAACTTCCAAAGCTACCAAATCAAAACTTCTAACAGCTACTTCTACAACATACTAACGTATAACACAAATGAAAGGAGACTTTTCCCCTTGTCCATTGGGGGTAGTCATGCTACCCACTAACCCCACCATGGCTCTTTCCAGCTGAAGCTGTGCCCCAGCCCCAGACAACACAATGTGAGAAAAAATTCTCACAATTTATAACAAGAAAGTTCAAAGTTGGCACTCCCCTCCATACTATAACCCTAGGGACTGCTAGTAGAACAGAATTCCATAACCTCTCCCTCCTTTCCCCAAGCGCATCCCCCATCCCATACCAGAAAAGAAGAACAAAAGGAACAAAGGATGACAGGAGGGGACAGAGAAGGGAGAAGAGAGAGAAAAAGAAAAAAGAAACAATTATGACCCCGACATGTATTTTTAAAAATGCCCCCAATAACCAGGTATATCAGGCAAATTACAGAGAAAAACTAAATAAACAGTATTGTCCATATTATTTAAGCCAGCCAGTTTGTTTTAAAGTATCCAGGAAGCCCTTTGCCTTTTTCCAGTGAATCAAAATTGAACACAGCCCCTCCGTGGCTGAAATGTAATATTACCAGATATCTTATGGAATACTGGATATTCAAGTCCCTCAGCCACCTTTTTACCTCATCAAAGGTCTTACAAATCATAACCAGAGAAAAGTCTTGGAAAAGCATAATTCGTGATCCTTTGTATATCAGAGCCTGTGGATCCTTCCCCATTGCTCGAGAAGTTTCCAACACCATTTGCTTATATCTGTAGTGCTGGAGTCGCACTAGGACCGGGTGGGGGCGCTGGTCTGATCCGGGCCTGCGCACTGCAACCCGGTGGGCTCACTCGACCCACACCCAGCCTACCTCGACTTCCAGCTTCAAAAACTGCAAAGGCCGTTGCTCCAAGAAGCTGATGAACTGGCCTTCCTCCTCCCATTCAGGAAGCCCCACCAGACGGATCGGGTACGTTTTGGGGCAGCCCTTTTGGCGCTGATCATTTGGCCCTGCCATTTTGGCTCTAAACTGTTTTGGCACTCATTACTTTGGCGCTGAGCTGTTTTGGTGCCAGTTCAGAATTTAAAAAAAGTCTCGTTTGGTTAAAGAAGAGAGGATGACTAAAGACCCGATGTAATTTTCTCAACTAGCAAGAGTTGATAGTCAAAGCTGTAATGACCCGCTGCAGATTCAAATCTCGTTTTGTAATCATTTTCACATTTAACAATTGTTAATAGTCATCCACTGTCTTGATGATACTTAAGCCCTTCAGTCTTCACATTAGAAAGCTGTAATACAATTTTCTTTCTGTTATATTGTAGAGCCCATACCAGAAATGGCTGAAAACATTCTAAGCAAGAGAGACAAACCAAAATGTTCACACGATGGTTACCTATATGTGTTTGATAAATGTAGAAAAATGTAGAAATTCGTTTTTATAATGAATAGGTTAAAAATAATGAATAAAAAAGAATTAGATTTATTTCTTACAATGCAATAAAAACGAATTTCTTACGGGCTCTACAAGACTTTTTTTTATTCTGAATTGGCACTGAAACAGCTCAGTGCCAAGGTCATGAGTGCCAAAATAGTTTAGAGCCAAAACAGCGGGGCCAAATGATTGGTGCCAAAAGGGCGGCGCCCAGTAGTCCCATTCCGCACCAGACGGATGTTCTTCCAACAGCCTTGATTTTAGAGGTCATCGACCTGCGCCTCCAAGGTCCGTACCCACCATTCCAAAGCCTGTACTGACCCGCCAAGGATTCTGTCGCGATTTCGGACGCCACAGCCCGTTGCTCCACCTCCCCGACACTCTGTCCGTGACACTGGATCTCCTGGTCATGCTTCTGCAGCATGACCGAGATTGGTTCAAGCCTGGCCCTGGTCTCCTCTAAAGTGAATCTAACTTCTCTCGGAGTTTCACAAACTCCCAGAGCAGCTCTGTTCCATGGGTAAGTCCCCTTGGGCAATCGTGGAGGCCAATGCTGTGGCCACGGATGTGTCTGTTGTTGCGGGGGGGTCCCTGCTTGTTGCAATCTTCACGGTCCCTTCCCTTTGGTCATTTTCCTAACTATTTTAAACTGACACTGAACAATTCTAGGGGTCAAAAAATAACTATTTTACCACATTGAGTAATAAAGGGAGGGTAAGTGCACCACTTTGGATTCTGGTGTAGAGCTCAGCAGGGCAGACCTATTGGGTCGCTGCCATCTTGAATCTCCCCCCTTCTAATTATTGACTATTCCCAAATAAAGCAGTATCCTAATGGTATGCTGTTCCAACAAATACAAGAACTACTCACATTAAAAACAATAGAATTTAGTCTCTCAGAATTATAGCCAGGTTACATGTCTTCCAGAATGTTCTGTACCTTCTCCATTGATTCTTCTGTCAGGAATGCCTTCTCCATCATTGGTGCCGTTGTTATTTAGATGGTGCTTTCTCTAAGACATGCAGGAGCCTATGAGAGCCAACGATTCTCTCTTGAGAGCTGAAGGCTGTTTGTCAAAACCATCAGACTTAAATTTAATAGCTTTTTGATATCTACGTACCTGCTACTAATTGATTGGCTAAATTCAAAAACCTGCTGTCTTCATAGAAACTGCTGCTTGGCCTGCTAACTGTATGGCCTTTTGATACAAATGTTTCAACTCGAGTGCTGTCTGTATGCTTGCAAACTTACAAGCGGCTGCTCACAGATACCCATTTTAAATCTCTAAGCACAGAAAGGCACATGATCTTTTAAAGGGACCATACAATGCTTCCCCATTTTACAATCTTATGAATACCAAATTCTAACTTCCTGCCTCCCAATCTACAATTGCTCTTATCAACATTGCAACAATATGTTTTAATGTCATTTATTTTGAATTAGTGGCATGTGTGTTTTCTGAGTGTATAAAGAGTTTAATAATAAATATTTCTGTAGCTATGTTGATTTCTGTTAAAACATACTATGAGAAAGAGACTTCCTGGAGCTTATAGGGGTTTTGTATTCAATGGGTGAGTTTTACAAGTGAACAGAGTTAGCAGTTGGGTTTCAGAACTTGCTTTCAATTTGTTTAGAGGAGGCTGCCATATCTTGAAGAACGTCCTTTGTTTTAAGGGTTGTGGAAGACCTAGCTGAAGCCAGATAGATAAACAGTTGCTCCCTAGAGAAGGGAGATGGTTTAGAAGTGTTAAGAAATGGGTTACTCAGTGTAAGGAATTTAGTTTTAAAATCCTAGACCAGAAGTGCTTGGTTAAAATATTGAAGGGGGTGTTTGAAGCTGAGAATATCTGGGCTTAATTGTATGAAAATTCAATGAAGTGGTAATTATATTCTGAACACTGGAGAATAGACTTTACAGCAAAGTTAAACCCAATGTGTGATAGAGAAAGGAATTCTCTCTCTGGTGTTTAGAGTGCTATAAAGGGATACTAAGGATTATAGCTGAAAATGTGTTGCTGGAAAAGCGCAGCAGGTCAGGCAGCATCCAGGGAACAGGAGAATCGACGTTTCGGGCATAAGCCAGTTTATAACATGTTTCAAAATCTTTAAACATGTATGTAAATTATTTGATTTGTTCTATTTTATCCTTATTTCATTTGTGTCATAAACTTCTGTTTTATCAATAAAATCAAATCTGCAGCATTCTGTTATGGAGTGAGATCATTTTGTTAAAGCAAAAAATAAAGCAAAATATGATCTATCAAGCCAGATTTCAGTCTGGGATTTGAATTATTAAGTAATAACATCAGCTGGGATTGTAAATATCTATTGGAATGGTGGAATAGGCACATGGAAGTACATGGCTTTAAAAGAAGAGGCGAATTAGTGAATCTAACTTGTTCTCTCCACTAAGCAGGACAAAAATTGTTGCTAATAGGTAAGGAAATGATAAATATATACAGGTGTGCAGAGGTGACAGAATTTTATGTGGGTATGTTTTGTATTAATGTCATGTCTGTCAGTCGTATTGAGTTAGGAGAAAGTGAGGACTGCAGATGCTGGAGATCAGAGCTGAAAATGTGTTGCTGGAAAAGCGCAGCAGGTCAGGAAGCATTCAAGGAGCAGGAGAATCGACGTTTCGGGCAATGCAGGGGAAGGTGCCGGGAGTGGCGGTTGGGTTGGTGGGGGGTATGGACCTGACAAGGGATATTCCCAATTCCTTTGTCTCCGCCGCATCTGCTCCCAGGAGGACCAGTTCCAATACCGTATAACCCAGATGGCCTCCTTCTTCAAAGACCACAATTTCCCCCCAGACGTGATCGACGATGCCCTCTACCGCATCTCCTCCACTTCCCGCTCCCCCACCCTTGAGCCCCGCCCCTCCAATCGCCACCAGAACAGAACCCCACTGGTCCTCACCTACCACCCCACCAACCTCCATGTACCTCGTATTATCCATCGTCATTTCCGCCACCTCCAACCGGACCCCACCACCAGGGATATATTTCCCTCCCCTCCCCTATCAGCGTTCCGAAAAGACCACTCCCTCCATGACTCCCTCATCAGGTCCAACCCCACACCAACCCAACCTCCACTCTCGGCACCTTCCCCGGCAACCGCAAGAAATGCAAAACTTGCGCCCACACCTCCCCCCTTACTTCCCTCCAAGGCCCCAAGAG
>NC_057713.1:28695422-28725243 GCF_004010195.1 Chiloscyllium plagiosum
ACCCTCCAACCACAAGGGATGAACTCAGATTTCTCCAGTTTCCTCATTTCCCCTCCCCCCCACCTTGTCTCAGTCCCAATCCTCAATCTCGGCACCACCTTCCTAATCTGCAATCTTCTTCCTGACCTCTCCGCCCCCACCCCACTCCGGCCTATTATCCTCACCTTTACCTCCTTCCACCTATCGCATTTCCAACGCCCCTCCCCCAAGTCCCTCCTCCATACCTTTTATCTTAGCCTGCTTGGCACATCTTCCTTATTCCTGAAGAAGGGCTCATGCCTGAAATGTCGATTCTCTTGCTCCTTGGACGCTGCCTGACCTGCTGCGCTTTTCCAGCAACACATTTTCAGTCGTATTGAGTTGCCAGGATTCAGATGCAAACACCACTCCTACCAATTATCATCCCAGATGCCAGAGAATGGCACCCTGCTCTAAAATACACCCTCACTTCTGCCAGTAGTATTCTGAACCTCAGTGAAACATAAATGCTTCAGAAAGTAGCCCGTTATTCTGTCTCGTGGAGTAGTTTAAGTCTGGTTTGTGACCTTTTCACATTTTATTTTATTTAGGAGAAAGTTAATTTTTGGCAAAAACTGAAAGAATGCCAACCAACATGGCATAAAGACCAATTCTAAAAATGAAATTAAACATACAACTGGATTCCAAGAAATCAATATGACAGAAATGACAACATCTGTTTTGAAGCTAGTTCCAAATTGCCTGCTGCCTACGCTTAAGATTCTAAACATTGACTTCACTCCAATCAATTTTACCCATATTAATGTTCAGGAAAACTTGATGTCATTCATTTTCTTTCAGAAAACTGTGGATATTCTGACCAGACTTCTTTTGTCAAAATAAGACTCACGCTGCTGCTCAACAACCAGCCACTCAAAAAAAAAAATTTGAGTTCTAAAAATAAATCGCTTTGAAGGAGACACAAGTTGCAGAATTTGTCAACACTGGTTGCTTCAGAAGATCTGTTTCCTCGCCCTCCCACAGTTTTGTCAGATAAGTGGAGAAGTATCATTCAAGAAGATTTTGCAATGTTTGCTTACAGGCTTCAGAAGCATCGCTGGTTTTTCTCTTTGGTGATTTTTGCTGTGCTCCTGTTATCCGTCTTTTTTACTTATACAGACTACACAAAATTTTCACTTAGAAACTTACTCCCCGTAAGAAAGTGCAAATGCAACCCTTGCGTGTCAGAATTAAATAAGTCGGAATGGTTTGACAAGCGATACATTCCCACTATGTATCCCATCCTGACCAAAAATAACTACACACTTCCTGAAGCGACCTACAAATGGTGGCAAGTAAGTACACTGCACAAGGGATTTTCAACCACATTGAAGATTTTGATTGATAAAGTGTATATTGAGTAGATGTTTGGCATTGAAAGATGCTGATGACTAAAAATTGTCCTGGTCCATATTGAAAATATTATCGTGTTTAAAACAAACTATGGGATACATTTGTGCAGCACTTGACAAAAGCATTCAGTGACGATTGGCAAGGCTCTGCAGGACAGGAGCAGGAAGGCATCACTGTATCACCCGATACCAAACTGGAAAAGCAAGTGGCACCCACTCCCACCCATCAGTGCATGCATGGCTGTTTCCAATGCTGATGGCATTGTGCGTTCATTGAATGTTTACCACCCACTTGCTCATTGTCTCACACCAAACCACTTGCTGCCTCCCACTTATTATCATTCCATGGCTGACCTCTCACTGGCTCCCCTTTGCTGATTTTGCACAATGCCACTGTTGCTATTTCTCAGCACCTCACTTACTGCTTAACTTACCATCTCATGTCCATTCAACTGTACACGAGAATTCGGAGCAAAGATAAGTCACTTGACCCCTTAATCTATCCCATCATTTGGTAAGATGATGCCAAATCTGATTATGGCATCAATTTCACTTTACTGCCTTCCACCCCAGGAAAAAGTGAGGACTGCAGATGCTGGAGATCAGAGCTTAAAAATGTGTTGCTGGAAAAGCGCAGCAGGTCGATTCTTGAAGAAGGGCTTATGTTGAAACGTCGATTCTCCTGCTCCTTTGATGCTGCCTGACTTGCTGTGCTTTTCCAGCAACACATTTTTAAAATCTGCCTTCCACCCCACCCCCATATCGCTTGACTCTCTAATTGATTTAAAGAAAACTATGTAACACAGCTTTGGATGTATGAAATGACCCAGACTCCTTTGCTATCAGTGAAAAGAATTCGATAAACTTACAACACTTTTGAAAAAAAATTCTTTTTATCTCATTCTCAGGAAGGATAATTTTTAGAATGTGTCTCCTAATTCTAGCTCTCCAAGGGAAAATACACTCTCAAAATGCACCTGGTCAAGAATCTCTTAAATTTCAACAAAGTAAATTGTTGTATAAACTCCAATGAGTTCAATCCCAACTTGCTCAATTTTTCTTCATACATGGGGCAACCTCTTCATCCCAAGAATCAAATGAACCTTCTCTGAACTGCTTCAGATACAATTATATCCTTTCTTAAATTAAGAAACTGTAAATGTACATAATCTCCAGATGGAGTTCAAGTATGGTCATGTCCCAACAGTTATTTTACCACTCATTTGAACCTTTCTAACCATAGAATGCAGGACAGTTACCCCAAGATGTCTATGTAGTCACCTCACTCTTTGTCCGTCAGTCAATTTGAGATCACATTTTAGCTTGTGTCATGCTGAAGGCCATTTGCAAGCCTTACCAGACACTTTTGTATGGATAAAAGGATACACAAGGCACCATGCTATAGACTTAATAATGCCAACATAAAAGCCTGAACTGATAAACCTGACCATTTCTAGGGACTGTTTTTGGGTTTTTCCGGGGAGAGATAGAAGATAGTTGCTCAGCTGAGGTTGTCCTATTCTCTATACCCTGTTAATTCTCTGTTAATTCTTATTAAATGTTCCTGTACTCGTATCAAAAGGTATCATTTGTTAAAAGTACAATTTTTACAATGCAATCTGGAAAAATGATGGTTCCATGGTATTATTGCTGCTCTGTTAATCCAGAGACCCAGCTAAATGTTCTGGGGACTTGGGTTTGCATCCTGCCATGGTGGATGGTGAAATTTGAGTTCAGTTAAAAGCAAAATGCATTAAGAGTCTAATGATGCTCAAGAATCCACTGTCAATTGTTGAAAAAACAATCTGGTTCACAAATTTCCTTCAGAGAGACTGCTGTCCTTACTGACTCCAGCCCCACAACAATATGTTTAATTCTTAACTCTTAATCTCTGAGCAGTTAGGATGGACAATAAATGCTGGCCTAGTCAGTGATGCCTCCATCCTGTGAATTAAAGAAATTCATGTACCAGGGCACTCTGATTCCTCTGTATCAAAATGTTTTGCAATCTCTGTCCAAATAATATAGTGCTTATCTTTCTTCCTGCCAAAATGCAACAGTTCACATTTTTCCCCATGATACTCCCTCTGCAAAGATTTTGCATACTCACGATCTATCTTTTGTTATTCATTCATGGGATTTTGGATAACACTGCTAACTAATTGCCCAGAGGACAGTTAAGAGTCAGCCACCTTGTTGTGAGCGGTAGTCTTATGTAGGAAAGACCAGAACACAGCAGTTTCCCTCTCTAAAGGACATTAGTGTGTCAGATATGTTTTTTTTCCCTGACAATCAATCATAGTTTTATGATCATCATTAGATTTTGATGATTGCAAGTTCTATCATCTACTGTAGTGGGATTTGAACCTGGGTCTCTAGATTAATAGTTTAGTGATCATACCACTTAGCCGTTATTTCTCTTCTTACTAGTGATTTTGACCTTTTGATACCTTACTTTATCACCTACCTTTGTGTCATCAGGTAATTTAGTTATCTTATATTTCTTTCCTTCATTGACATAGATTGTAAATAGTTGACACCCTCCCTGATTAAACTCCTCTAGTACCATTTCACCAACCTGAAAATGAACCTTTATTCACTGCACTCTGCTTTCTTTTCAATTTTCTACCCATGCTACTGTATCACCTGTTGTATCATGAGTATGTTGTGAAATGCCTTTTGGAAATCCAAATAAATGACATCTACATGTTCCTGTTTATTCCCTTGATTGTTAATTCCTCAAAGAAACATTAATCAATTAGATTTACAATTCATAAAACCATGTTTGCCTTCCCTGGTTGTACAGATGGAAATCATTTATCTGAAGTACTAGGGACCAGAAGCTTTTTGGATGAAGGATATTTTTGGATACACTTAGTATCTTTTACTAATGATCTCACAATCGAAAGTAAACTATTCATACAACTCAAAAATTCTTTGTACTCTGGCCTGTTGTGAAATGGCTTCATACAGGTACATGATGGTATCTGTAAACTTCTTTATGTTATCCTTTATATTTGTAATTCTTTGTCTCCATTTATCACAATGCTTGCAATCAGGGTCCTTGGATTAAAAAAATTCTTTCATTTATCGCCTGAACAAAACTAAAAGCCAAGTTTTTTTTTCCCAAAAGGCCCAGACTCAGCGTATATACAGGCCCTTTCATTTATCTCTCCACTCTGCAGGCACCCTGCCTCTATTCCTGATGAAGGGCTTTTGCCCGAAACGTCGATTTTCGTGCTCCTCGGATGCTGCCTGACCTGCTGTGCTTTTCCAGCACCACTCTAATCTATATCCACAGGGCCGTTGAGCTCACTTTCAAAAAGACCTTGTTTTTAGGTCTTTTTGGTTTTCAGACAGGCATATAAAGGGTACCCAATCTATATATGATTTTCTAAATGTCCTCTAAATTTGTCCTTTGGAATGGATTCTAGTATTTCCTTGAAGATAGATACTCGACTAACTGGTCTGTAGTTTCTTGCTTTTAATCTCCCTCATTTCCTCAATAGAGGTGTTACATTAATGATTTTCAAATCTGTAGCAATCCCTCCAGAATCTAGAGAATTTTTGAAGATCACCAACAATGCATCTACTGTATCAGCTGTCATCTCTTTAAGACCCTAGGATGAAGAGCATCAGCTCCAAGGGAAATGCCTACCTTTAATTTGAATAGTTTTCCCAGGCCTTTTCCCAATAATTGCAATCCTTTAAATCCTAATTTCCTTTTATCTCTTCATTTTCAAGTGTTCTCATTGTAAGGGTCACAAAAAACCTTTTGAATTCTTCTACCATTTCCTTCTTTCCCATTATTATAGTCACAGCATTGAAACAGACCCTTCAATCCAACTCGTCGATGCTGACCAAATACCCTAAACAAATCTAGTCCCATTTTCCTGTATTTGGCCCATATCCCTCGAAACACTTCCTATTCATATATCCATTCCTCATGCCTTTTAAATGTTGTAATTCCATCAGCCTCCATCACTTCTTCTGGCAGCTTATTCCATACATACACAATCCTCTGTGTAAGAAAATTGCCCCTTAGGTCTCTTTTATCTTTCTCATCTTGAACCTATGCCTAATGGTTCTGGATTCCCCCACTCCAGGGAAAGGGTCTTGTCTATTTACCCTATCGATGCCTCCCTAATTTTATAAACCTCTGTAAGGTCACCCCTCAGCCTCTGATGTTCCAGGGAAAATAGCCCCAACCTATTCAGCCTCTTCCTCTAGCTCAAATCCTCCAAATTCTGGCAACATCCTTGTAAATCTTTTCTGAATTCTTTCACATTTCACAACATCCTTCCTGTAGCAGGGAGACCAGAACTGCAGGCAGTATTCCAAAAGTTTATTAATTTACTATTCGTACCCTCCAAGATATTGACACCTACCTTAGTCACTCTTTTTTTCTTATCTCATACTATCTACTGTTGTGTTTCTACCTAGCTATCCATCAGATTTTCATTTCTCCTTCATTTTTTTTAATAATTCTTAATTTTTAAAGTCTCTCAATTTTCTGACTTTTCACTAATCTTTACAGTATAGAACATAGAATGGTACAGCTCAAAAAAGGTGCTCAATGTTGCGCCAATCTTTTATCCTTCTCTAATATCAAATTAACCTGCATACCTTTCATTTTACTATCATCCATATGCCTATCCACGAGTCGCTTAAATGTCCCCTATGTATCTGATTCTAATATTAGTGCTATCAGTGCATTCTATGCACCACTACTCTATGTGAAGAACCAACCTCTGATATCTCCCCAAACCTTCTCCAATTACCTTAAAATTATGCTCCCTCATGATATCATGCCATCTCTGTCCTGAGAAAAAGTCTCTGACTGTTCACTTCATCTATGCTTCTCATCATCTTGTACACTTCTATCAAGTTGCCTCTCATCCTTCTTCATTCCAATGAGAAAAGACCTAGCTCCCTTAAAGTTTCTTCACAAGTCATTCATTTCAGTCCAGGCAGCATCCTGGTAAATCTTGTTTGCACCCTCTCTAAAGTTTCTACCACCTTCCCCCTTCAGTCCAGGCAGCATCCTGGTAAATCTCCTCTGCACTCTCTTTCCACATCCTTCCTATAATGAGGCGACCAGAACTAAACACAATATTCTAAGTGTGGTCTAACCAGGGCTTTTATGAGTTGCAGTGTAACCTCACGATACTTAAACTCATGCCCCTGTTAATGAAAACCAACACACCATATGCCTTCTTAACAACCCTATCAACTTGGGTGGCAACTTTAAGGGGTCTATGGACATGGACCCCAAGATCCCTCTGTTCCTCCACACTGCCAAGAATCCTGCCCTAATCCCTGTAATCTGCATTCAAATTTAACCTTCCAAAAGAACCTTTTCCAGGGTGAACTCTATCTGCTACTTCTCAGCCCAGCTCTGCATCCAGTCAATGTCCTATTGCAACCTACAACAGCCCACCATGCTATCCACAACTCCACCAACTTTCACATCATCGGCAAACTCACTAATCCACCCTTCCACTTCCTTATCCAAATCATTCGTAAAACTCACAAAGAGCAGAGGTCCCAGAACAGATCCATTGGTCACTGAGCTCCTGGCTGATTTTTTTTTCCATCTACTGCTAACCTCTGTCTTCTATGCACCAGCCAATTCTGTATCCAGACAGCCAAATCTCCCTGTATCCCATGCCTCCTTACTTTCTGAATGAGCCTACCATGGGAACCTTAGCAAACGCCTTGCGAAAATCCATGTACACCACATCCACTGATCTACTTTCATCAATATGTTTTGTCACCTCCTTAAAGAATTCAGTAAGGTTTGTGAGGTATGACCAGCCCCTCACAAAGCCATGCTAAACATCTCTGATCAAGCTATGGTTTTCCAAGTAATCGTAAGTCCTGTCTCTCAGAATCCTCTCCAATAATTTGCCCACCACTGACTGGTCTGTAATTTCCAGGATTATCCCTATTCCCTTTCTTGAACAAGGGAATAACGTTTGTCACTCTCCAATCATCTGGTATTCCTCCATTGTACAGAGAGGATGCAAAGATCATTGCCAAAGATGCAGCACTCTCTTCCCTCACTTCCTGTAGTGACCTTGGGTATATTCCATCTGGTTTAGGGGGTTTATCTATCCTTAAGTTTTCAAAATTTTCAGCACATCTTCTGCCTTAACATGAACCAGTTCGAGCATAGTAGCCTTTTTCACATTGTCCTCACAAAGCTCATGGTCCCTCTCAGTCATGAATACTGAAGCAAAGTACTCATTAAGGACCTCCCCTACCTCCTCCAACTTTAGGCACAAGTTCCTCCCACTATCCCTGATCAGCCATACCCTCACTCTGGCCATCCTCTCATTTCTCACACAAGTATCGACTGCCTTAGAGTTTTACTTAATCCTACCCACAAAATCTTTTCCATGGTGCCTTTGAGCTCTCCTAACTCCATTCTTCAGTAAGCTTCCTTCTTCCTCCTTACTAGATGTTCCACATCTCTTGTCATCCAAGGTTACTTCACCCTTCCTTGCCTCAGTAGGCCAAACCTGACTAGCCCTATCAGCAAGTGCTCCTTAAACAACCTCCACATGCAGTTTCCTGAGAACATTTGTTACCAATTTAGATGCCCCAGTTCCTGCTTAATAGCATTATAATTCCCCCTCCCTCAATTAAATGCTGTCCCAGACTGTCTGCTCCTATCTCTCTCCATAAGTATAAGTAACGGTTAGGGAGTTGTGATCACTATCATCGAAGTGGTCTCTCACCAAGAGATCTAACACCTGGCCTGGTTCGTTGCCAAGCACCAAATCCTATATAGCCTCCCCTCTAGTTGGCCTATCTATATATTGAGTCAGGAATCCTTCATGGATACACCTGACAAAACCTGCTCCGTACAAATTATTTGAACTAAGGAGTTTTCAATCAATGTTAGGGAAGTTAAAGTCACCCATGACAACAGCCCTGGTACTTCTGCACCTTTCCAAAATTTGCCTCCCAATCTGCTCCTGTGTTTCTTTTGGTATTGGTGGGTCTGTAGAAAGGTCTCAAGTGACTGCTCCTTTCCTGTTTCTGGCTTCCACTCATACTTATCATGTAGACAAACCCTTCTTGAAGGGTATAGTGGACAGCAAAGAAGGTTACCTCAGATTACAATGGGATCTTGGTCAGATGAACCATTGGGCTGAGCAGTGGCAGATGGAGTTTAATTTAGATAAATGTGAGGTGCTGCATTTTGGGAAAGCAAATCTTAGCAGGATTTATATACTTAATGGTAAAGTCCTAGGGAATGTTGCTGAACAAAGAGACCTTGGAGTGCCAGTTCATAGCTTCCTTAAAGTAGAGTTGCAGGATAATAGGATAGTGACGAAGATGTTTGGTATGCTTTCCTTTATTGGTCAGAGTCTTGAGTACAGGAGTTGGGAGGTCAAGTTGCAGCTGTACATGACATTGGTTCGGCCACCTTTCGAATATTGCATACAATTTGGTCTCCTTCCTATTGGAAAGATGTTGTGAAACTTGAAAGGGTTCCGAAAAGACTTACAAGGATGTTGCCAAGGTTGGAGGATTTAGTTATCAGTAAACAATGAACAGGCTAGCGCTGTTTTCCCTGGAGCATCAGAGGCTGAGGGGTGACCTCATAGTGGTTTATAAAATCAGAGGGGCATGGATAGGGTAAAGAGACACAGTCATTTCTTTGGGGTGGGGAGTCCAGAACTAGAGGGCATATTTTAGGGCGAGAGAGGAAAGATATAAAAGAGACCTAAGGGCAACATTTTCACTCAGAGGCCAGTGCATGTGTGGAATGGGCTGCCAGAGGAAGTGGTGGAGGCTAGTACAATTGCAATATTTAAAAGGCATCTGGTTGGGTATATGAATGGGAAGGGTTTAGAGGGATATGGGCTGGGTGCTGGCAGGTGGGACTAGATTGGGTTGGGATATCTAGTCGGCGTGGACAAGTTGCACTGAAAGATCTGTTTCCATGCTGTACATCTCTATGACTCTCTGCCTGTATGACCTCCCTTTCTGCAGCTGTGATATTGTCCCTGATTAGCAATGCCACTCTCCCACCTCTTTTATCTAGCTCCTCCCGATTTTTGAAACATCAAAACGCTGGAACATCCAACAACCATTCCTGCCCCTGTGATATCCAAGTCTCTATAATGGCCACAACATCGTTGTTCAAAGTACTGATCCATTCTCTCAGTTCAGCACCCTTATTCCTGATATGTTTTTGCTTCCAGTTAGTGCAACCTTAACTGCTGTTAATACATCCTTCTAATAGAATCTATCTTTGTCAATGAAATATATCTTTGCTGAGGGTAGAATATCTGAAATGGGTAACACTGATTATCTACTGTCCTATATTTAAACTCTGACCCTTTAACTGCCATTATTTAAGTTAAGGATACTATTCTTGGACCCACACTTCTCACTGCCAAACTGAAAGTACTATTCTGTCATGATGTGATCACTGTTGAGTCAAGACTCCTCACCATGAGAATATTAATCTTGTCTCGCTGCAGATTACTAAAATAGCATAGTCACTGGTTGGCATTGAAATATACTGCTCAAAATATATACATGGTGAAATTATCTTCCTTTGTCAATTTTCGATATGCATTCAGTGTAAAGATTAAATTGTCCGTGTCGGTGGGAGTTCCCTTCTTCTCAGCTTGCATTATTTCTATCTCCTATTATACCCTTTCCTTCAGTATAGCCACTATTCGGGAACCAGCAAACTACTCCCACAAGTTATTTCTTACCATTACTATTTCTTATCTCTACCCAGTGAAGTAAAATCACAGATGCAGTCCCATGACTTCTTACTCTTATTTGGGGGATTAGTACTATTTGAAAACTGTGCTCCTTTTAGTTAGTTATGGTTTTAGGCTGTCAGAGTGAAAACACATCATCCAAGTAGTTGCACATCAGAGAAAGATTTGAAAAGAATCCTCATTTATTTCTTTCTGCGCTTAAAAAAATATTTGCTTGATATGATGGATAGGGCATATGCTTTGCTGGCAGCTATACATCGTGTTATTGGCAATAACATCTCACAGTTGTAAAACTGGAATCAATGGGTATCGGGGCAAAACTCGTCTGGTGGAGACATACCTGGCACATAGGGAGATGATTGTTGTTGTTGAAGATCAGTCATCTCAACTCCAGGACATCTCTGCAGGAGTTCCTCAGGGTAGTGTCCTAGGCCCAATGATCTTCAACTGCTTCATCAATGGCTATCCCTCCATCAGAAGGTCAGAAGGGGGATGTTTGCCAATGGTTGCACAATGTTCAACAGCATTCTTGACTCCTCAGATATTGAAGCAGTCTGAGCATGGTGGCTCAGTGGTTAGCACTGCTACCTCACAGTGCCAGGGACCTGAGTTCAATTCTATCCTTGGGCAGTTGTCTGTGTGCAGTTTGCACATTCTCCTTGGGTTTCCTCTGGGTGCTCTGATTTCCTCTCACAGTCCAAAGATGTGCTGGCTAGGTGGCTTAGCGATAGGAAATTAGGGTTAGAGGGACAGGTTATTGGGGGGGATTGCTAGTGTAGACTAGGTGGGCTAAATGGCCTGCTTCCACAATATAAGGATTCAATTAAATTTGGTCAATATCCAGGCTTGAGCCATTCCTGATGAAGGGCTTTTGCCTGAAACGTTGATTTTCCTGCTCCTCGGATGCTGCCTGACCTGCTGTGCTTTTCCAGCACCACTCTGATCTAAACTCTGGTTTCCAGCATCTGCAGTCCTCACTTTTGCCCATTATCATAGATGTCTATCTTCGGTCATTCTATTCACTCCATGTGATATCAAAACAAAATTGGCTGAAGGCACTGGTTACTGCAAAGGCTATGGGCTGTGACAACATTCTGTTAATAGTACTGAAGACTTCATTTTCAGAACTTGCCATACCCCCTAGCCAAGCTGTTCCACTTCTACAACACTGGCATCTAACCAGCAATATGGAAAATTGGCCAGTTATATCCTGTAAAGACTAAGCCAGACAAATTCAATCTTGGCAATTAAAGCCCATCAGTTTACACTCATTCAACAGTAAAATGGGCCATTATCGGTGCTATCAAGCAGTATTTACTTCGCATTAATCAGCTCACTGACAATGTTTGTATACCTCAAGGCCATTTAGCTTTTGACAAAATTTGGCCCGTGGTTCAAACATGGATAAAAGAGCTGAATGCAAGGATCGGGATGGAGTGGTAAGAATAGCTGTCCTTAACATCAAAGCCACATTTGAACTAGCAAAACTAAGTCAATGGGAACTGGGGGAGAAAAATCTCCATTGGTTGGAGTCATACCTGGCACAAAGGGAACTGGGTGTGATTGTTGAAGGTCTGTCAACTCAGGTCCAGAACATCTCTGCAGGACTTCATCAGGGTAGTAATCCAGACCTTACCATTTCAAAGACTTGCCCTGCATCGTAAGGTCAGAAGTTGGGATGCGTGCTGATAATTGCACCATGTTCAACATCATTTGGTCTCCTCAGAATGAAGTAATTCCATGACCAAATGCAGTAAAACTTGGAAAAAATTTAGTCTAGGCTGACAAGTGGCAAGTAACAGTCATGCTACATAAATGCCCAGGCAATGACCATCACTAACAGGAGAGAATCTTACCGTCACCCTTTGGCATTAAATGGTATCATCATTGCTGAATACTCCACTATTAGCTTGGAAGTTATGATTGACCAGAAACTGAACTGGACCAGTGAAATTAATACAGTGGCTACAAGAACAGGTCAAATGCTGGGAATAAAGCAGCGAAATCACCACATGGTTTCCCCAAAACTGGCACACCATCTACAAGGCATAAGTCAGGAGTGTGATGAAATACTCCCCACTTGGCAGGATGGGTGCAGTTCCAACAACATTCAAGAAGCTCAACAACATCTAGAAAAAAGCAGCCCATCTGATTGGCACCACTTCCACTAACATTCACACTCTCCAGCATCAATGCTTAGTAGCAGTACTGTATATCATTTCCAAGATGCTTTGCAGAAATTCACCAATTTCCTTAGACAGTACTTTCTAAGCCCACAATCACTACCATGTAGAAGGACAAGGGCAGCAGATACATAGGAATACCATTGCCTGAAAGTTCCCCTCCAACCTACTCACCATCCTGGCTTGAAAACATATCACCATTTCTTCTGTATTGCGGGGTCAAATTCATGGAATTCCCTCCCTAATGACATTTGTTTTTGTCCCTCAACATAATGGAAAGCAAAAGTCCAAGTTGCCCTACCTTGTGAAGGGCAACTTGGTATGGGTCATAAAAACTGGCTGCTAACATCCCCTGAGTGAATAATAAAGAAAATAATCACAGGCACCAAGATTGCATCTGCGTGATTTCACCCTCACCAGTTATGGTGCCAAACGCAGTGCCAATTATTAGAGGTAGAAATGTTCATGAAGGTTGAAATTAGAATAACAAATCCTGGAAAATTTCAGCAAGTCTGTGCAGAATACTTCTGAATCACTTACACCAAAACTCTGATTTTGACTCCGCTACTTGGTCAGAATACAGCACTTGAGAGTGGTGTTGAAGTTACAGCAATGGCCTTATTTCTGTATTCACATTGCTTTCTCACCCTGCAGCTGTTTTTTGCTCCCAGATTCTGGGTGACATCAGAAAAATCACAGGCAGATGAGGAATTAATATTCAATTTCTATGATACAGTTAGGACACAAAGCCAGTTGTAACTCAAAGTTGAAACTTCAGTGAAATTCACCACAACACAGCCATTATTTTTAATTCAGAAGAAGTCCAATAAATTTTAAATAGAATGATCAATATGAAATGACGTTGCTGCTCCTTCTTGTACTGGAGTGTGGCTACAATCACCTCATGACAGCATGAGAGCAGTACAACAAAACAAACAACAAGCTCCAGGATTTGATTTCTGAACAAGTGTGTTCTGCTAAAAATTGGTTCCATTTCATTGCCACTGAAGTTCTAAGATACACTTAAAACAATGTTATGTAATGTGATAGAATAATGTGTGACAACTCAGATTTGAGATTTACCATACAATGTACAACATAATTGCACAACAAAAGTAGCCACCCATCTGGAACCCTATTTAAAGTCATAATTACCATAGCACCAGCCTATGCGGTTTCCAAATGATCCAAAGCAGTTTATGGGTCACATCATCTCTGGTTACATCAGCTGGAAAGAGTTCCAGTTAACTCTTTCCTGTTCTTTTACGGTTCATTAAATGTGATAGTTTTTAGTGAATGAAGTCTTTCATAAACTTGCTGATTTGATGTTTGTATGTGGATAACTGCTCATGAAGGTCATTGATGAAGACTTAAAAACATAAAGCTGAATACTAAACAGAGGTTGGGCAGTAACAGCAAGATTCTTTTTGAACAAATCATTCCTGGCACAGATGTTAAACTTAAAAAAATTAACTATCTTCCTGTTGAGAGGGCTAATTGAGCTAGATCAAATAGAAAGGATTTGTCATCTATCCTCAGCCAGAAGTGTCAAGTAGATGATCCATCTCAGCAGCCTCCTGAGGTCCCTTGCATCACAGATACTAGTCTTTAGCCAAATTGATTCACACTCTGTGATGCCTGAAAATAGCTGATGACAAAGGATACAGCAAAGTCTATGGGCTGTGACAACATTTTGGTCACAGTAGTGAAGACTTGTTTGTCAGAATAGCTGTGGCCCTCGCCAAGCTGTTTCACTACAGTAGGTGAGAGGTACTACATTATCATCTACCTAAAGATGTGGATAAATACTCAGCTATCTCCTCTGCACCAAAAGCAGGACAAATCCAACTCAGATAATTATTGCCCCATCAGTTTATCCTTGATCATCAGCAAAGTGATGAAAGGGGTAATTGGCAATACTATTCATCAGCACCTGTAAGGGAATAACATACTCACTATGCTCAGTTTGGGCTACACCTAATTACAGATACTGACCTAATTACAGCCACGGTCAAAAGTGGACAACAGAGCTGGACACCAGAGGTGACAATGACTGTCCTTGATGTCAAAGCCACATTTGACCAAGTATGGCATCAAGGAACCCGAACAAAACTCGAGGCAATGACAATTAGGTGAAAAGGTTCACTGGTAGGAGTCATATCTGGCATAAAGGAAGATGGTTGTGGTTGTTGGAAGTTAATTATCTCAGCTCCGGGACTTCTCTGCATGAGTTTCTCAGGGTAATTAGATTACTTACAGTGTGGAAACAGGCCCTTCGGCCCAACAAGTCCACACCGACCCGCCGAAGCGTAACCCACCCATTCCCATACATTTACCCCTTTACCTAACACTACGGGCAGTTTAGCATGGCCAATTCACCTGATGTGCACATCTTTGGACTGTGGGAGGAAACCAGAGCACCCGGAGGAAACCCACACAGACACGGGGAGAATGTGCAAACTCCACACAGTCAGTCGTCTGAGTCGGGAATTGAACCCGGGTCTCTGGCGCTGTGAGGCAGCAGTGCTAACCACTGTGCCACCGTGCCGCCCACTAATGTTCAAGGTTAAGGCATCTTCAGCTCCTTCATCAAAGACATTCCCTTCATCATAACCTCAGTTGTAGGGTATTACAGAGATCAGTGCTTGGACCCCAGTTTTCAAAATATATATTTAGATGAGGGAACTAAATGTTTGCGGAAGACAAAGTTGAGTGGAAAGGTGAAAAGTATACAAAAATGCTTCATTGTGATTTGGCCAAGTTGAATGAGTGGGCAAATCAATGGCAATTACAGATAATGTGGATAAATGTGAGGTAGTAAAAATGCTTGGTAGCAAAAACAGGAGGGCAGATTATTACCACCGTGGCAATGAGATTGGGAAATGGAGAGGTGCAATGAGACCTGAGTGTCCTTGTACACCTGTTGCTGACAGGAAGCATACACGTGCATCAGGAGGTGAAGATGGCAAAACGTATGTTACTTTTCATAGCAAGAGTGCATGATCAGGGATATCTTGCTGCAATTATATAGGGGATTGGTGAGACCACTCCTGGAATATTGTGTGCAGTTTTAGTCTCATTATCTGAAGATGGATGTTCTGGTTTAAGAGACAGTGCAGTGAAGTTTTACCAGGCTGACTCCTGGGATGGCAGAACTGGTGTTTTAAGAGAGACTGGATTGGTTAGGGCTATATTTCCTGGAATTTAGAAGAATGAGGGGGGCCACCTCATAGAAACCTGTAAAATTCTCATCGAACTAGACATGGTTAATGCAGGAAGGATGTTCCTAATAACCAGAGAGCTCAAAACCAGGGGTCACAGTCTAAGGAGGCAGGGTCAGCCATTTCAGATTGAGATGAGGAGTATGTTTTTCACCAGAGAGTGGTAATCCTGTGGAATACTCTGCCACAGAAAGCAGTTGAAACCAAAACAGTGAATGTTTTCAAGAAGGAGTTAGATATAATTCTTTTGACGAAGGGGATCAAAGGGTTTGGGGCAAAAGCAGGATCAGGGTATTGAGTTGGATGATAAGCCCTGATCATATTGAATGGCAGAGCAGGCTTGAAGGCTAAATAGCTCCGATTTTTTATGTTTCTGTTTTCATTGATACCTGGACATTGTACAATACCATTTGTGATACCTCAGATTCTGAAGAAGTCCAAATCCATATTCAGAATGCTTGGACAACATTGAGGCTTGGACTGATTAGTGGCAAATAACATTCTTTTCATAGAAGTGTCAGGACATGACCATCTCCAACAAAAGAGAATCTAAATATTGCCCCTTGACATTCAATGGTATTACCATTGCTGAATCTTACCCCCTATCAATAACCTAGGTGTTACCATTGACTAGAAACTGAACTGGACCAACATATAAATACTGTGGCTGCAAGAGCAGGTGAGAGAGTAAGAATTCTGTGGCATGTAACTTACCTCCCTACTCTGCAAAGCCTGTCCACCATCTACAAGTTAGTAATGTCACAGAATATAATTCACTTGCCTGGCTGAGCGCAGCTCTAGTAACAATTGCAAAAGAAAGCTTAACACCATCTAGGACAAAGTAGTCTACTTGATTGGCACTACATTCACAAACATCACTCCCTCCACCACTGACATTCAGTAGCAGCAGTATTTACCATCTACACAATGTACTACAGAAATTCACCAATGTCATAGCAGACCGTGTGATAACAAGGCTTGGTGTGTGGGGACTGGGTAAGGACATGGGAGAAGGTGCCTCAAGTCCTAAATTAGTGAAATTGATACTGAGTCCAGAAGGCTGTGGAGTTCCCATGCAGAAAATGAAGTGCTGTTCTTCCAGCTTGCACTGCAACAAGCCTGAGACAGAGATGTTAGCCAGTGGACAATGCGATGTGTTGCAGTGGTAGGCAACTGGAATTTCAGGATCCTTTTTGCAGACTGAACACCTCCTCTAAAGAATTAGCTCTACCTCTTCATTTGGTATCATCTGCAATTAGTAATACAAATCCATTTAGTTGTATCATAGAATGCTTCCAAAACAGAGATTTTTAAACCTGAGTACCAACTGTTTAGATGTTGTCTTTTTTTTAATATTTAGAAGTGGCAAAGTTTACAGATAATGGATTCTCACAATGGTTGCTGTTCCAAGTTGTCTTTTCACTGGGCACAGGTTCTTGAGGTTGAGAGAGAGACTGAAAGCGGTTCTGTTCACCGAGCTGGGAATTTGTGTTGCAGACGTTTCATCCCCTGTCTAGGTGACATCCTCAGTGCTTGGCAACCGCTGTCAGTCTCTCTCTCATCCTCAAGAACCTATGCCCAGTTAATGCCTCACACAAAAGAAGATGGTTATGGTTATTGGAGATCAGTTATCTCAGCTCCAGAATATCTCTGCAGGATGGTATCCGAGGCCCAACCATCTTCAACTGTTTTATCAACAACCTTGTGTTTAGGTAACTTATTCAATTGGCCATGCATGAACACTAAAGATGCATCTTGGGTTTGCCTGTGTAGGAGCCATTCAAATTGATGAACAACATACTGCTTAGGAAGTATAGTCCTTCACACACAAGACCTAGAACCATTCTTGTAAATCTTTAATATACCCTTACATCCTTCCTAAAAGGCCATTTAATATTCTGGTGAACCATTATTTTCTAAAGGTTTAACACACACCTTTACTCTTTATTTCTCAAGCCCCTGAGTCTGCATACCCGATTAACTGCTTTCCCAACCCACCCTACCTCCTTCAATACATCTACCCCTGGTATCTCTGCAGCTGTGCTCATATTAGAATAAAATCATTTAGTTTATGCCCTTTGTTCTCATTGACACGCTAAAATATATCATTTCATATTTTTCTTAATGAATTTTCACCTTCTGCCACCATTCCAACAATCTTTCTGTATCCTTTTGAAGTCTTTCCATATGCTCCTCACAGTTCATGGTACTTAGAGTTATAGAGATGTACAACATGGAAACAGACCTTTCAGTCCAACTCATCCACGCCGAGTAGATGTCCCAACCCAATCTAGTCCCACCTGCCAGCACCTGGCCCATATCATTCCAAACCCTTCCTATTCATATACCAATCCAGATGCCTTTTAAATGTTGCAATTGTATTAGCCTCCAACACTTCCTCTGGCAGCTCATTCCATACACATACCACCCTCTGAGTGAAAAGGTTGCCCCTTAGGTCTCTTTTATATCTCTCCCCTCTCACCCTAAACCTATGCCCTCTAGTTCTGGACTCCCTGACTCCAGGGAAAAGACTTTGTCTATTTATCCTATCCATGCCACTCATGATTTTATTAATCTCTATAAGGTCACCCTTCAGCCTCCGACGCTACAGGGAAAGCAGCCCCAGCCTATTCAAACTCTCCCTATAGCTCAAATCCTCCAACCCTGGCAACATCCTTGTAAATCTTTTCTGAACCCTTTCAAGTTTCACAACATCTTTCCAATAGGAAGGACACCAGAATTGCACGCAATATTCCAACGGTGGCCTAACCAATTGTCTGTACAGCCACAACATGACCTCCCAACTCCTGTACTCAATACTCTGACCAATAAAAGAATGCATACTAAATGCCGCCTTCACTATCCTATCTACCTGCGACTCCACTTTCAAGGAACTATGAACCTGCACTCCAAGGTTTCTTTGTTCAGTAACATTCCCTAGGACCTTACCATTAAGTGTATAAGTCCTGCTGAGATTTGCTTTCCCAAAATGCAGCACCTCACACTTATCTGAATTAAACTCCATCTGCCACTTCTCAGCCTATTGGCCCATCTGGTCAAGATCCTATTGTAATCTGAGGTTATCTTCTTCACTGTCCACTACGCCTTCAATTTTGGTGTCATCAGCAAACTTACTAACTATACCTTTTATGCTCGCATCCAAATCATTTATATAAATGATGAAAAGTAGCGGACCCAGCATCGATCCTTGTGGCTCTCCACTGGTCACAGGCCTCCAGTCTGAAAAACAACCCTCCACCACCACCCTCTGTCTTCTATACATGTACATCTTGTCCCTCAGGATTCCCTCCAACAACTTGCCCACCACTGATATCAGGCTCAGTGATCTATAGTTCCTTGGCTGGTCCTTACCACCTTTCTTAAACAGTGGCACCACGTTAGCCAACCTCCAATCTTCCGGCACCTCACCTGTGACAATTGATGATACAAATATCTCAGTAAGAGGCCCAGCAATCACTTCCCTACCTTCCCACAGAATTCTCGGGCACACCCGACCAGGTCTGGGGACTTATCCACTTTTATGTGTTTCAAGACTTCCAGCACTTCCTTCTCTGTAATATGGACATTTTTCAAGATGTCACCATCTATTTCCCTACTCATTTAGTATCTGCCCCATCTCCTGCGGCTCCACACAAAGGCTACCTTGCTGATATTTGAGGGGCCCTATTCTCTCCCTAGTTATCCTTTTGTCCGTAATTTGTTTGTAAAAACCCTTTGGATTCTCCTTAATTCTATTTGCCAAAGCTATCTCATGTCCCCTTATTGCCCTCCCTATTTCTCTCTTAAGTATACTCCTACTGCTTTTATACTCTTCTAAGGATTCACTCGATCTTTCCTGTCTATACCTCACATATGCTTCCTTCTTTTTCTTAACCAAACCCTCAATTTCTTTACTCATCCAGCATTCCCTCTACCTACCAGCCTCTCCTTTCACCCTGTCAGGAATATACTTTCTCAGGACTCTCGTTATCTCATTTCTGAAGGCTTCCATTTCCCAGCCATCCCTTTACCTGCGAACATGTGCGCCTAATCAGCTTTTGAAAGTTCTCACCTTCCTCCAATTTAGAACTTTGACTTCTGGATCTTTTTCCATCACTATTTTAAAATTAATAGAATTATGGTCGCTGGCCCCAAAGTGCTTCCCCACTGACACCTCAGTCACCTGCCCTGCTGTATTTCCCAAGAGTAGGTCAAGTTTTGCAGCTTCCTGAGTAGGTACATCCACATACTGAATCAGAAAATGTTCTTGTACACACTTAACAAATTCCTGTCCATCTAAACCCTTAACATTATGGCAGTCCCAATCTATGTTTGGAAAGTTAAAATCCCCTGCCATTATTATTCTTACAGATAACTGAGATCTCCTTACAAATTTGTTTCTCAATTTCCCTCTGATTATTATGGGGTCTATAATAAAATCCCAATAAGGTTATCATCCCTTTCTTATTTCTCAGTTCCACCCAAATAACTTCCCTAGATATATTTCTGGGAATATCCTCCCTCAGTTCAGCTGTAATGGTGTCCCTTATCAAAAACGCAACGCCCCCTCCTCTCTTGCCTCTCTTTCTGTCCTTCCTGCAGCATTTGTATCCTGAAACATTAAGCTGCCAGTCCTGTCCATCCCTGAGCCATGTTTCTATAATTACTATGATGTCCCAGTCCCATTTTCCTAACCATGCCCTGAGTTTATCTGCCTTCCCTGTTAGGCCTCTTGCATTGAAATAAATGCAGTTTAATTTATCAGTCCTATCTTGTTCTCTGCTTTGTCCCTGCCTGCCCTGACTGTTTGACTCGCCTTTGTTCTCAACTATACCAGTCTCAGATTGAAACCTTTCCTCACTATCTCCCTGGGTCCCACCCTCCCAACCTACTAGTTTTAATCCTCCCAAGCAGCTTTCGCAAATTTTCCTGCCAGTATATTAGTCCCCTTCCAATTTAGGTGCAATCCGTCCTTCTTGTACAGGTCACTTCCACCCCAAAACAACTTTCAATGATTCAAAAATGTGAATCCTTCACCTGTACACCAGCTCCTCAGCCATGTATTCATCTGCTCTATCCTCCTATTCCTGCCCTTATTAGCTTGTAGCGCCGGGAGTTATCCAGATATTACTATTCTCGAAGACCTTTTTAAATTCCTGCCTAACTCTCTGTAATCTCCCTTCAGAATCTCAACCCTTCCTATGTCGTTGGTTCCAATGTGTAGAATGACCTCCTGCTGGCCCCCCTCCATTTGAGAACATTCTGTACCCTCTCTGAGACATCCTTGATCCTGGCACCAGGGAAGCAACAGACCATTCTGCTTTTTCACTGCTGGCCAACGAAATGTCTATCAGCACCTCAGACTAGAGAGTCCTTGAACACAATCGATTGCTTGGAACCCGACGTACCTCTCATTACACTCGAGCCAGTTTCGATACCAGAAACTTGGCTGTTCGTGCTACGTTTCCCTGACAATCCATCACCCCCTACATTTTCCAAAACAGCATATTTGTTTGAAATCGGGATAGCCACAGAAGACCCCTGCATTACCTGCCTACCTCTTAACTTTCTTGGAGTTAACCCATCTATGTGACTGTATCCAAGACTTTCTCCCCTTCCCATAACTGCCATCCATCACATCACCTTGCTCTTGTAAATTCTTCATTGCCTCTAACTGCCTCTCCAACTGATCCATTTGATCTGATAGGACTCGCAACCATCGGCAATTATTGCAGATATAATCCCCAGTAGCTTGTAAATCCTCCCTAAATTCCCACATCCGACAAGAAGAGCATATCAGTCTACTAGGGACCATTTTTGCTTCTTTCAAAATACAGACCCAGAAAATAGCACTGTCTTATTCCTCTACAAAACACTACTCCAGGTTAAATGAATACTTATGGTTTATATTTTAAGTTTAATCAAGAGACATAGCTCAATAAAACATTAAATCAAGAAAGAACCTGCTCTACTCACTACTCCAGACTTATTTCAAGGCCACGCTTAAAATCCACTTATCTGCTTCTGTGCTGTGACTGCTCCCAGACAGGTTCCTCTAAGATCAATTTTGAAGTTCACTTTTTTTTAATTTTCCCAGATGCACTCCGATGTCCAGCAATACATGAATTCAACAGCAAAGACAGTAACTGCTAACTCTGTCAGTTAGCAGTGTGGGTTTCTTTTTCTCTTTCTCTCCTGCACTGACCTCACTCTGTGCTTCCTTTGTATGTACTTCTCCCTTTTAAAAGTGCTGTTGTTTTGACTTTTTTTTTCTCCAAAGTTCCAAAGCAATGCAACACCATATAAAACAGTAATTGATGCTCCTGGAATTCGAGGAAATCACCTCCAGCACCTAAAATACCTCAAAAAAGGAGCAGCTGTTACAGCCAGAAATTTTTCCTGTCCTCCATCTTGGATTACCCAGAATCCTTCTGGAGTTCCTCTAAATTTTAAAGGCTAATTCATCAATGTACATCAGGAAATGAAGTGGTTCTAATTTTGAGCCCTAGGAAACTCTACTGTATACTTTTGTCTGGTTTCAGGACATGGGAGTTCTTCAGGGTTGTTCCAAAATTCTTCAGCAGCTTCAACAGTGACCATCCCTCCTACATTCCCTCTAATAGCATGGCTGTGTGTGCATGCAACCACTTGAAGGGTCTGTGTGTGGTTATCAGCCTTCTGAGTGTATTCACATGTTCTGTCCAGAAGGCATTGCCATACACAGACCTAGAAGGCTCACACAGAAGAAAAGGTAAGGTCAGAAATGAAGATGTTAACTGAGGATTGTCCATCAAAATGTTCCACTCATGTCTACTCCGATATTTGTTTCCTTAGAGTTTTCATCTGCCACCTGCTTCATTCTATGCTGTGCCCTCCTCAGATACTGTTTAGCTAACTCACCAATCCAATTTAATCTCTCCTCACCTCAGATACATAATCCAAGTGTGAGATCTTTGACTCAATGTTGAGTTGTCCAATTTCAAATAACCTCCCTTCCCTCCCCATGACTCCCTTCCACTCCTCCCAGCTACCTATCGGATTCATTCCTCCCATCAACCAACCAGGTTGTACCCTCTACCTGTATTCACCTATCCCCACTTCACTACCCAACCCCCGCCACCCTCTTTATCTGCAGCTCCCTTGACACCCATCCCGAGTCCTGAAGAAGGGTTACACCTGAAACGTTAATTTCTCCACCTTCTGTTTCTGCCTGGCTTGCTGTGTTCTTCCAGTCTCCTGCTTGTCCACCTTAGATTCCAGCATCTGCAGTATTTTTTGTCTCTAACCAGATACTTGTTTCGGCCATTAAGTGGCAAGGGCATAACCATTTTCAGCAAGAGAGAATCTGATCATTGTCCCTAACATTCAACAAAACTACAATCATTGACCCCCCCAGTCATTAACACCCTCTTATTTGCCACTGACTAAAAATAAATTTGTAACAGCCTTATAATTATGATTTTTTTAGTGCAACATTTCTGAAGGTGACGCAACAGATTTAAAGTAATGTTGAAATAAAAGCATATGAATCCCAGACTTTACAGAGGAATACAGAACAAAAGTCAAAAGGTTGGATAATTTGCACCCAACTGGAGTATTGTCAAAACATGTAGTGCTGAAGAAGCACAGCAGGTCAGAGAGCGTCCAAGGAACACGAGAATTAATGTTTCGGGTATAAGCCCTTCGTTAGGAATGTCTGAGGAAAGATCACCTAAAACACGAACTCTGATTGCTGGTCACAGATGCTGCCTGACCTGCTGAGTGTGTTCAGCAACTTATGTTTTTTTAGTAAAGATCTTATATGATTAGTAAAAGAATCTGTAGGATAAGGATGGTGAGAAAGATTCAGTTGTTGCCTTTGAAAGGAATTTGTTTGAATACTTGTAGGAAAAAACATATAGCATATAGAGAGCATTGTGATATGATTGTGATTAATTGTTTGCTGATGTAAAGAGCTGGTGGACTCAATGTACTAAACTGCTTTAGTTCTGTGCAGTTTTATGATTCAGTGTAATAGTGTTGGACATAAACTTATGAATCACTTAGTTTTCATATATTACCTTTGCATAGAGGCTTCAACATGAAAGGAAAGAATCCAATTATAGCAGCATCATGGAAGAAATGTTTAAGCTATTTCCAGGTGATGACAAGCTCATGGAACAGGGACCAAACAGATGTCGGACATGTGCAGTCATAGGAAATTCTGGCAATTTAAAAGGATCTAATTACGGGCCATCGATTGATTCTAATAATTTAGTGATGAGGTAAGTTGCTTGATACTAAATAAATATGTTGCCCAATTATTAGTTGTGTAAAATATAAGCTCAGAACTCAACAAGTACAGCTTGTAATGGCTTATCTGTGGTTACAATTTCTCAAACCACTAGTTAACACTTTTTAAAAAAACTTTAACATAAGCATCTAAAAGAGAGGAGGAACCGAATTGGAAGGAAGTAAGAAAGTATGCCAGCTTTTTGTTAATTGAGTATAAAGCTCAAATTCTATGCAGAAGGAACATGTTTAATACAATGTTTCTGCTTTGTGCTTTTCTGATGTTGTTCACTTACCATAGATTGGGCTTGTCCACTGCTGGACATTTGAATCTGGGACAAACTTGGCTTGGCAACCTAATCTCTGGATCAGTAATGATTTGGTGCACATTCCAAGATATGGACCTCATCATGACAGGATACCAAGACACTGAGAGAATGTTGCAATAGTATAGAATGTGTTCTCTGATAAGACTTTAAATAGCAATCTTCAATATCTACTTCCCCCTCTCACCCTGATTAAGTGTTCAGTTGCAAACACATTATGTTGGTGAGCTGCGAATTATATTTGTGTCCTGGTCAACAATCTTTTTTCAAGTAAAAGAACCAATGTATTTAGCTGTTTAGTCATCCCAGTATTCTTTGTGAGATCTTGCTCCATGAAAAATATTCTCCTGTATGTTTTCACTGCAACTGAAAGCAATTACATGTATTTGCATATGTAGTCGTTTGAGACATCCTGGATATTGCTGCAGTTGGATTAAGAAAAGCACAGTGTTATGACAATGATTCATTGGGTAATGCATTATGCAGGGAGATTGTACATCAAAAGTTCCCAGATTTTATTTGCACTTTTCTCGAAGAGTATTTGGTGCAGTCTTACAATATAGATTGATCTGTAAATTTCTGTCTTACTTGCATGAGAACTGAAGTAATTTTCTTGGTACCCACCCAGATTTAGCACAGATGAAGAATCAAAATTGGAACCTTACTTACCTGCATGGTATAGCCACTCAAGGTGCATTTATTACTCAGTGTGGCACTGACAAAGTATATTTTTTACTCCTAGTTCCTGCCTTTCCTCAGTAATTCTCACTGAGATAAAGTTCCACAGATGCTAGTTATCTTCAAGTACCTCAACCAAGTGACCATTTGTTAATAATGAACCATTGCAGGCTAATCCACTGCCAAAAATGTAAAACACCAACTTCCATAAGTTATAATATAAATTCTAGAACTGCACATATTTCTACAGCTGTGGCCTAACCTAACATTTTATACAATTCCAGCATAATCTCCCTGCTCTATGGATTGCCAAATAAAGTCAAGTGTCTCATGTCCCCTCTTATGGAATACTTGCTTTCAAGCCAAAGCACTGAGTTTAAGATCAGGGAGATTATGCTGGAACTTCATTAAAAGTTCATTGGGCAAATGCTGGAGTATTGTGTACAGTTCTGGAATCCACGTTATAAGAGGGATGTGATAACACTAGAGACGGTGCAGAGGAGATTTACTAGGATGTTGTCTGGGATGGAAGGTTTTAGTTATGAAGAAAGATTGGATACATTAGGGTTGTTTTCTTCGGAGCAGAGGAGACTGAAAGGGGACATGATCAAGATGTATAAAGTTATGAGAGCCATTGACAGTGTAGAGAGGAAGGAACCTTTCCCCTTGCTGGAGGGATCAATGACTGGATACAGATATTTAAGGTAAGGGAAAGTATGTTTCGAGGGCACATGGGGAAACATTTTTACACCCAGAGGCTGGTGGCAATCTTGGACTCACTACCCATAACAGTGGTAGAGGCATAGCATTTAAGAAGTGTTTAGATGTGAACTTGCACTGCCAAGACATATCAGGTTTTGGCCAAGTGGTGGAAAATGGGATTAAAGTAGTTAGGTAGTTGTTTTTGAATGTCATAGACTCAATGGGCCAAAGAACCTTTTTCTATTCTGTTGACAGCTATGACTCCAAATTTTATCATACGTATTTTATATTTATATGTAAACTTATATGTTTTGATTTTATAAAACTTGCCAAAGCCTTTCACATGAGCTTTAAAAAGCAATGCACTCTCAATGTCTTGCAGAAAAGGGTGAAAGCATCGAAACTCCTAATAGTGGTGATTCATGGCAGCTGCCAAGCTGTCTTGAATTCTCCTTTTCCCTGAGATCATGTGAAAACAGCTAAGAAAGGGAGACAGGCATCATCATTCCACCATGATAATCAAATTCCTTAGCGTGGGTTCAGCTGTGAAGAATGTAATCCTTGAAATCATTTACATTTTGACTGTGCTCAAACAATATAATATTTCACTGACACCACAAAACAAAGTATGACACCGAGTCACAAGGAGCTATGAGGCCAAATGATCAAAATCTTTATTAAAGAAACAATGCCAGGTGCAGAGACTAGGGACTGGGTATTCTAAAGCTTGGAGCCCCAGTTATTGACTGCCAAAAGTGGACTGATTCAAATTGGGAAACACAGAAGGCTAGAATTGCAGAAGCACTGATAATAAGAAGATTGTGGTGCTAAACAGTGATAAGGAGAGGTGAGGCCACGAGGCTTTGAGAATAAGGATGAACACTTTGAAGTCACAATGTTGCTCACCTCACAACCAGTATTGGTCAGTTAGTACAGGGGGATTGGGGAACAGGATTTAGTGTGATTTAAGACATGAGCAGCGACATTTTGGATGACTGGGCAACTTCAAGTCTCAAAGGGTAGAAAGTGGGAGGAATATATTTGAATAGTTGAGCCTGGAAATAACAAAGGCATGATTCAGTTTTGCAAGGGTATGTGCTGATTTGAGTCATGTTACAGAAGTGAAAATAGAACTTCTTCTTGAGACATAAGTAAGAAGTCAAAAGCTCATCTTGTGACACCACAAAACCACAAAGCTGAAGCAAAACTGAACTAAGTACAGCTCAGACATAAACTCTCAGAGCTCCTAAATCGGTCTGATGGTAAACACTGAAAGCTAATAATGCTGAGACCAACTACAATAGAATCCCTATATCCACAGATTCAGTTTCCACGATTTCAGTTATCTGAGTTTACCGTGCCCCAGAAATATTATTTGCAACATGCCAGAAATAAATGCAGGGGGGCTCCCTGGGAGGTAGGTTTCCCATTTAAATAGTAGGGTTCGCTACTATCCACGATTTTGGGCATCCATTAGGTCTTGGAACGTATCACCCACGGATACGGGGGGGATATCTGTATAAACAGAGAGAAAGCCTTGCAGTTATGTGGTTTTCTTCCTATGCTTTTAAAGGCATTGGATGAGAACATTACAGATGTCAAGGCAGTAGTTTTCTAAAGTTCTTGGAAATGGCCTACTCCTGTTCCTAGTTTGTATGTCCCTACCTGATATGTTATCTTGATTTGGGAAGGTTGATTGAAAAGTTGCACAAATTAAGAAAAATGAGAGAGTGACCAGTCAGGTTGTAGTAAAAACCGAAATGCTGGAAATACTCAGCAGGTCTGGCAGCAATTATTTCAAGCCAGTTTCACTTCATCAGAATGCACGGTGGCACAGTGGTTAGCACTGCTGCCTCACAGCACCAGAGATCCGGGTTCAATTCCCGCCTCAGGCGACTGACTGTGTGGAGTTTGCACATTCTCCCCGTGTCTGCGTGGGTTTCCTCCGGGTGCTCCGGTTTCCTCCCACAGTCCAAAGATGTGCAGGTCAGGTGAATTGGCTATGCTAAGTTGCCTGTAGTGTTAGGTTAGGGGTATGGGTGGGTTGCGCTTCGGCGGGTCGGTGTGGACTTGTTGGGCCGAAGGGCCTGTTTCCACACTGTAATGTAATGTAATTTAATCTAGAATGGGGAATATGCAAATTAGTTATCTGAACAGCTGTTGCTGGGGTTTTCTTTGGGCCTGGATTTTCATAGAACCAGAAGTCTCGGTACCTTATCAAAAATGTACCCAAGTCATTAATTACGTGGATTTTGACAAAGTGTTTAATGAAGTTCCTAAGTAAAAACTGTTTGCAAAAAAGTGAAACTCATGGAACTGAAGGCAAATTTAGTGAGCTGGTTAGGAAATAGGCTGAATGAAAGCAGGCAGTGAGTTGAGAAAATAGGAGGATATGGCTAGTGGAACCCCAAGATATGTATTGAAACTTCATCTATTCTCTAGATTCCACAGTTCTGAGGGAGGGTCACTGAACCAGAAATGTTAACTCTGATTCCTCCCCGCAGACACTGCTAGTTCTGCTGAGCCTTTCCAGTAATTTCTGTTTTTATTTGCTAAATTAATTAATAGCTTAGGAGAAAGTGAAGACTGCAGGTGCTGGAGTGTCAGAGTTAAAAAGTGTTGCATTGGAAAAGCACAGCAGGTCTAGCAGCATCCAAAGAGCCAGAGAGTCCTGATGAATGACTTATGCCCAAAATGTCAACTCTCCTGCTCTTTGGATGCTGCCTGACCTGCTGAACTTTACGAGTGCCACACCTTTTGACCAATTAATGGCTTGGATGATTAGACAGAAAGCTACTTGGCTGATGAAACAAAGATGGCCAGTGCTGTAACCTGTATAATGAAGTGGAAAATTAGAAGGAGATATCTATTTATTATGTAAATAAGCAAAACTGTGACATATTGATCTCAGTGTAGCCAAGTGTAAGATCATCCAATAAAAAAGAACAATGTGCTCTCTAAATGTGGAGGCCCAAGAATGCATCATTAAAAAATGAACAGGTGGAGAAAATAATCAAAAATGTCTAATGGAATAGAGGTCTCTCTCGAAATGAATAAAATGTAAAGGGGTTAGAAGTTATGCTTCAGGTGTAAAGCATTAGTTATATTATACCTGAAGTAGTGTTAGCAGTTCTTGGTATCACACCTTTATTGGCCTTTGTGGGTGTATAATGTAGATTTACTACAGCGATATATGAACTCCAAGCTTTAAGTGAAAGTAGAAATTTTTGAAAAGATTTGTATTCATAGAAACTGAGAAGTTGAAGGGTGACTTGATCTAAGTTTTCAGGAATGCTGAGACTAACTATATCCACCAGTTGCGCAAGGGAACACAGCCAAATAATTGGAACTAAAATAAAATTTAAGAACAACTTCTTCACATTAAAGAAATGGTACAAGTTTGGAACTTTCTCTCGTAAATAGTACCTGGTGCTAGGGCAATTGTTAAATTTAAGCCTGAGACTGGTATTTTTGTTAGTTCAATGGTATTAAGGAGTATGAAGCAATGGAAAACATAGAGGGTAAAAGTCACAAGTCAGCCATGACCTCACTGAACAGCAGAACGGGCTTGAGGAGTCAGAAGGCCGACACTGAAATAAATATTTTATGATTACGAAACACTTTTTATAACCTCAAGATGTTCCAAAGTGCCTTGCAACCAATGGACGTGTAGTTAACAATGTGGTAAAACCATGACGTCGAACACTTCTTCCGCCTCCGAGCTTACTTTCACAATTAGGACTCCCGCCCACCTTCCGAGGACACGTTCACCCACCTCCAACACATTGCATCCACCTGAACACCCCTCGCAGGCCTATTACCTGCCCTCAACCTCTTCATTTCCAACTGCCGCCAGGACATTAACCACCTCAACCTGTCTACCCCCCCTCCCCCACTCCAACCTCTCACCCTCACAACGTGCAGCCCTCCAATCCCTCTGCTCCAATCCCAACCTCACCACCAAGCCAGCAGATAAAGGGGGCGCAGTGGTAGTCTGGCACACTGACCTCAACACTGCTGAAGCCAAACGCAAACTCAAGGACACCTCTTCCTACCGCCCCCTCGACCATGACCCCACCCCCCATCACCAAACCATCCTCTCCCAGACCATACAGAACCTCATCACCTCAGGAGATCTCCCACCCACAGCTTCCAACCTCATAGTCCGGGAACCCCGCACTGCCCGGTTCTACCTCCTTCCCAAGATCCACAAGCCTCACCACCCTGGCCGACCCATTGTCTCAGCATGCTCCTGCCCAACTGAACTCATTTCTACCTACCTCGACACTGTCCTATCCCCCCTAGTCCAGAAACTCC
>NC_057713.1:28726528-28756640 GCF_004010195.1 Chiloscyllium plagiosum
CACCTTCATCTCTTCCCCCACTCATTATCGTACTCTATGCTACTTTCTCCCCACCCCCAACCTCCTCTCACTTATCTCTCCACCCTTAAGGCTCTCTGCCTGTAATACTGATGAAGGGCTTTTGCCCGAAACATCGGTTTTACTGCTTCTTGGATGCTGCCTGAACAGCTGTGCTCTTCCAGCACCACTAATCCAGAGTGTAGTTAACAATGTCACATAGTAAACACAGCTTATTCACAACAAGCTCTGACAAAGACCATTATGATAATAGCTAATTTTGATGATTCAGCTTTAAGGAATAAGTATTGACCAGGTCACCATGAATAATTCCCATACTTGTTTTTAAAATTGTAGTGTCTCAACCTCCATAAAGTATCTCAAATAGATCTGGAATCATTTTAACATTTATTTAATATTTTATTGTCTTCTGAGGTAACCAGGTTTTCTCTCTTTGCCTCCTGTTCATGTAGAATGAATCGGGCACGGACTGTTGGCTATGAGGCGGATGTAGGCAGTAAAACTACGCATCACTTCATGTACCCTGAAAGTGCTCGAGATCTTGCAGAAAATGTTTCTTTGGTTCTCATCCCTTTTAAAATATTGGACATCCAATGGCTAATTAGTGCTTTTACAACAGGCAATATTACTCGGTGAGTGAATAACTAAATCTTTGCAAAAGAATAATAGTAGACAAGCATTTAACTCATGGTGGTCAATTCCTCTCCATATTATTTTTATGTTTCTATCCCTTGCCTGCCTTCTTGAATTGAGAAGACATTGACACATTTTGAGTTAGTGCTTGCGACCCTCCTACATCTGCCCAAGTATTCACTACCCGTGTGTAAGACTAAACAAGTGGCGTGTAGACTTCTGGGCTGTAAGGAGATGTTGATTGATCAGAATGCTCATTTAGAACATACTTGAAGGAGTGGAATAAGGTTGGGTCATTCATTTACTGTCTCTCTGTAAGTGTCTGTTAGACATCACAATTCTCAATTAAAATGGCATGTAAATTGAGATGCTTATCAAAGGTAAAATGTTCATCAGTGATCATTATTTATGAATTTTACACACAAGCATAAATATTAGCCACAGATATAAGCTGTTTGGCCTTTTGAGCTTGCTGCTCCACTCAGTAAGAACATGACCAATCTGATTGCAACCTCAACTTTGCATTTCTACCTACCCCTGATAACCTTTGACCTACTTGCTTATCAAGAATTTATCCACTTCTGACTAAAAAAAGTTCAAAAACTCTGATTTTGAAGAAATAAAAAAAAACTGCAAATGCTGGAAATCAGAAACAAAAACAGAAATTGCTGGAAAAGTTCAGTAGGTCTGGCAGTATCTGTGGAGAGAAATCAGACTTAACCTATCCGTTCCAGTATCCCTTCTTCAGAACTGATGGCGGCTTGGAAAAAGTTATTTTTATGCAGAAGATCGGGTGGGGATAGAGGTTAAGGAGTAAACGATATGTGGACATAGAGCCTAAAGAGAGAGAAGGACAATTGGATAGTCAAAGGAGTGAATAATGGTCAGCCTAGGAGAATGCTAAGAGATTCATAAACTCATCCATGCCGTCCAGATATCCTAACCTAATCTAGTCCCATTTGCCAGCACTTGGCCCATATCCCTATAAAGCCTTCCTATTCATATATCCATCCAGATGCCTTTTAAGTGTGTATGGGCAATATTAGTGGCTAACAATGTGTTGTGTGTAATAGACAATGTGATAACAAAGCCTGGTGTATTGGAGTTTGGGGTAAGGACATGGGAGAAGGTATCTCAAGCCCTAACATTGTTGGGCTCAGTATTGAGTCCAGAAGTTCTCAAGCAAAAAATGAGGTGCTGTTTGGGTCCAGTGACGCTTCCTCAGAACTCTGAATTTTAAAGAAGATAGTTTCAATTCATGAAATTATCAGAGAAAAAGTTCATTATCTATATTTTAAATGGGCAACCTGTTATTTTGAAATGGTGACCCCCCCCCCCCGTACTGGATTCTCCCAGAAGAATAAAGTTTCATTCCACATCTACCCTGTAAAGACCCCTCCGGATCATAAATGTTTAAACTCTCATTCTTCTAAACTCCATCAAAAATGAGCCTAATTTATACAAGCCTCTCCCTTGTCATTAGAGAAGTCCATTGCATATAGAAGCGTAATAATTCTTCTCTGAACTAGTTTCAATACATTTACTTCCTTCCTTGATTAAAAAGACCAATACAGTACACGGTATTCTAAATGTGGTCTCACCAATGCTATGTGAAACTAGAGCATGTCCCCTCATCTTTTGTATTCATATTACCTCACAATAAACAATAACATTCTCTTAGTCTTCCTAATAATTTTCTGTACCTGCATACTAATCTTCTGAAATTTATGCACAAAGGCACACCAATTCCAAAGTATCTGGAGCTCTTTCTACATTCAGCTAACATACATTCTTCCTATCAAAATGAACAACTTCACATTTTCCCGCATTATACATCATTTGCCACTTCTATGCCGACTTGCTTGAACTAGCTTTTCGTAACTTCCTTGTCTTTGTGTCATTAGCAAATTTGTTAATCCTCTCTTTCAACCTTCATCTTAGTCATTTCTGTGAATTTTAAACAGTTACGGTCCCAACACTGAGCCCTGCAGCACACCATTTGTCTCAGATCTTGCCAATCTGGAAATGACCCATTTATGTTGACTGTCTACCTCCTGCCAGTCAGCCACTTATCTGTCCATGCCAATATAACTCTGATACCATGAGGTTTTATTTTCTGCAGTAACCTTTGGTACAATCACATGAACATACAAATCAGGAACAAGTGCAGATCATTCAGCTCTTCGAGCCTGCTTTGTCACTCAATAAGACTGTGGCTAATCTGATTGTAGCTCAAATCCATATTCCATTTAAAATCCATTGCAATCCCTTGCTTAATAAAAACCCATTGATCTCTGCCTTAAAAAAAATTAATGGGCCCTGCTTCCATTATCTATTCCAGAAGAGAATTACAAAGACTCATAGCCTGTTGAAAGAGGTCTCATCTCAGTTTTAAAAAGGTGACTTCGATTTCACCCCTACTTCATGATTCTCCCATAAAATGAAACATCCTCTCCATAGTCACTCCTTGTTATCTTGTATAATGCAACCAAGTCACCTCTTACTGTTCTAAACTCCAATGGAAACAAGGCGAGCCTATTTAACTTTTCATCAAAGTAGAAGCTTTTCCATCTAGGTGTTAGTCTTGTAAATTTTCAATGAACTGCCTCAATGATTTTATTATTCTTCTTAACTAAGTTGGTCAATATTATACTCTAGATGCTGTCTCATCTTATAAGATGCCTTCTGGAAAATCTAAGTGCAGTATATCCACCAATTCCCCTTTATTCACAGCACATGTTACTTGCTCACCATAAATCAGTTAAATGTGAGCTTGCATTCACAAAACCATGTTGAGTCTGCCTATTAATAGATTCTACCAGTTTTCCTATGACATTAATCTAAATACCTTGTACTTGCCTGCTTTGTGTCCCCAACACATTTGAATGAAAGTTACATTTACTATTTTCCAATCTAATGGAATTTTCTGGAAAAGTTTGGGAAATTACAAGCAACAAATGATTTACCTCACTGGCCACTTCTTTAAGACCCTAGGATGAAGCCTATCAGGAAGCAACCACTTGCCAACATGTAATTCCAAAAATGTGTTCAGCACCACTTCCCTGGTGATTGTAATTTTCTTGAGATCCTTCTTATCTTCCATTTCCTGATTTATAGCTGTTCAAAGGGTGTCAAATTGATAAATAGGAAATGATGAATGTAGCATATTTTGGAGGTTTGTTAGTAAAAATAAAGCTTGTGAAATATGAGGTAATGTACTGGCATGGATTAAGGATTAGCTAACAGCCAGAAAAAGAGAAGAGGAATAAATGAATCATTCTCACAGTGATAGACCATAACTAATGGGATCATTAGGTGTCCACAAGGATCAGTGCTACTGTGTTCACAATATATCAATGATTTAGATATGGGAGCTAAATGTAATATTTCCATGTTTGAAGATGATACAAAGCTAAGCAGAATTATATTCTATGAGGAAGATATAAGACATTTTCAGGAAGATTTAGTGACTACATGATTAAGCAAGTATGTGGCAAATGGAATATAATGTGGAAAAATGTGCTTTTATTGACTTTGGTGGGAAGAACAGATTGAAGGCTAGTCCCTAAATTGTGAGAAATTGGAAAGAGTGGATGTGTGAAGGGATTTGTCAAGCTATTAGAAAGCTACTGGAAATGTGAGCCTTTATAACAAAAAGATTTGAGTATAGCAATATGAAGTCTTGCTACAGGTGTATAGAAGCTTGGTTAGAATGTAGCCTGGAGCCTTTAGATTTGTCCTTTTTTTTGCAATTTCTAGCCTAGGTTATGATTTAAAGTTGAGATTTGTAGTCTCTGTCCCTTCTTGTCACAGTCTATTTGCCATTTCCCATATTAATATCTTTCTTTGTTGCCTTGTCTCTGCTCTTTGATTTGCCACATTTTCCCAAATAGATCCCTTGGCCTGGCTATTTAATTCAGAACACTCTCTACTCCTGAGTTATGTGGCTTGCATATCCTTTCTTAAGTCTGGATCACATTTAGAATTGAAACAGTACATTTTGGTTAAACGTTAAATGCAAACAAAATTTGATTTTTAGAAACAGTTTAAAGTTTCCCTTACTGACCCACTCTGTTCTAAATCATACTCAGATGTGGCGTAGACCAATAGGTAAAATAAATGTATTTATTCAAGTTGGTCAGTAAGACATGACTCAAAATCATTTTGTTTAGTTAAAGTTGTGTTAGATGAATTAATGACACTTCCTGCATTTATTCTTTCATGTTCAGCACTTACATCCCAGTGATGCGTCACATCAAGGCAAATAAAGACAAGGTGAATTGAAATTTATTTCTTTATATGATTGCTGGCTGAGGCTGTGTTTCTATGACTGTGCCGAAGTAATAATGCTTGACTTGATCCCAGAGCATAGCTAAATGAGACATCTTGAAATTTGTCAAATTAAACATTGGTATTGAATATATTATTGCTGCAAAGAACAAGAAGTGTTTTGCTGACTAAACAAGTTAGTACGTGGTAAAACAGGTTGGTACGTGATCCCGTTACTAGTCTAGGCATCTAGAGGTGGAAATGTGTTGCTGGAAAAGCGCAGCAGGTCAGGCAGCATCCAGGGAACAGGAGAATCGACGTTTCAGGCATAAGCCCTTCTGCCCTTAACGTCGATTCTCCTGTTCCCTGGATGCTGCCTGACCTGCTGCGCTTTTCCAGCAACACATTTCCAGCTCTGATCTCCAGCATCTGCAGACCTCACTTTCTCCTCAAAGATAGGCATCTAGAGGTCCAGACTAACAACCTGGAGACAGGGGTTCTGTTTCCACCACAGTAGATGAAGAATAAAAATTCAATTAGTTAACTAAATGTGGAATTAAAGCTAGTATCAGTGATGATGACCATGAAATTATTGAGCTTTTGTAATATCCCATCTAGTTCACTGACCCCTCTCAGGAAAGGAAATCTCCTTTCTTCACCCAGTCTAACTTAGATATGACTCCTGACACACAGTAATGTACTTCATTCCAAAATATCCTCTCATGTGGCCTAACTATTCAGTTGTACGGATAGACCAAAACAAAAAGCTGGCATTGCAACAGCAGCCAGGCCTATGAATGAATGTTGTTTCAATCCCCTTTTTATTAAAATGTATTTTTGAATTTTTTTAAAAATTACAAATGTATAGCATTAGGATGAGAAGTCCAGTATTATTTCCAACTCTCAAACAGTGTCACTTCTCCCAGCTGCACCAGGTCACAGTGTCAACTGTTCTTTGTGAAGACTCCAGACCAGACTACCAAATCTATGTTAGGATCCAGCTAAGGACTATTAACGTCTATTGAAAATAGATACTGTGTGACATGCAATAAGTTTACTGCAAGATTAAGCTTCAAGATTCCACAAAGTAAGATGTATTATGCAACATAATACAATGTACAATCTACAACTTATTTCTAACAACTATATGAAGAGATGTATAATGGATGATAAATTTAATGTCATTTGTTATGCACTATTACCTAAAAATCAAAATCACTGCAATCAGCTGTGCAGAGTGGGACTGGATGTTACTTCTTGATTTTTCAGTCCAGTTCAGCCAATTGCAGTAGTGGGATGAATTGAATCTAGTACATGTTTTAAAGATTTTCTACTCTGAGACTGTGCACAACATTTATTTTGTTTGATTGGGGTTTAGAAATAATAATTATAACAAATAATATCACATTTGCAAAAGTGACTATTGACATTTGAAGTATATTTTCAGTGCTTTGACAATGATAATGGCTCTGCTGCTCCTACAGGTCTTTTCTCATTCTGAAAGAAACACTCAATAACCTTCTGGATTGTTCTCTCTCTGTCTCCCTGTGTCACAGAGAGTTGCTAGGTTGCAGCCGAGTTTGTTGCTGGGTTATGGCCCATTTTCGTTTCCTTTCTTCAGCCTGTTTTCTAATGTACTAAACTATGCACTTTAAGGGTTTTAAAAATTCTCCTAGTTAATGTCCTAAACCTCAAACCCATCTTTATCCCCAAGATTGCTCTTAGTTCCCCATTTCATGTGCATTCCCATTTGTAGACTGAAGATATGAAGGACATATCATGTAATGATGGTGCAGGGGAACCTGGCTGGGCAATGCTGCAAATACCTGCCAGATCAATACAGGCATCAAAACCTCATCTTTAGAGTGCTTATGGTGCATGCCAGCTATCACCCTGGTGAAAGTATGAACATTGTTCTGCATCAATCTGTAAAAATGTCATCCCTTATTCCTGCCGCATCAGTTCCCAGGATGACCAATTTCACCTTAGAAAATCCCAGATGGCCTCCTTCTTCCACGATCGCAACTTTCTTTGCCACATGGTTGACAATGCCCTTCAGCGTATCTCCTTCACTTCCCACACCACTGCCCTTGAACCCCACCCCTCCCAACTAACAAAGATCGAACTCCCCAGTCCTCAGCTTCACCTCACCAACCTCTGCATACATCACATCATCCTTCACCACTTCTGCCACCTCCAAACAGACTCCACCACCAGAGATATATTTTCCTCCCCACTACTATCAGCATTCCAAAGAGACCATTCCCTTTGCGACTCCCGCATACCCCCCGCTCCCAGCCCACACCCCATTCCTGGCACCTTCCCCTGCCACCACAGGAATAGCAAAACCTGTACACACACCACTCCCCCCACCTCCGTCCAAGGTCCCAAAGGATTCTTCCATATCCATTAGAAAGTTACCTGCACCTCTACCAATGTCACTAATGTATCTGTTGCACCAGGTGTGGTCTCCTCTACATCAGGGTGACAAGACACCTTCTTTCGGATTGGTTCAGAGAACATCTCTGGGATACCTGCACCCACCAACCCGACCACCTCCTGGCTGAGCGCTTCATCTCCCCCTCCCACTCTGTCAAGGAAATGCAGGTCCTGGGACTCCTCCACCACCAAACCGTTACCACCCAATGCCTGGAGGAAGAACACCTCATATTCCGCCTTGGGACCCTGCGACTACAGGGGATGAATGTGGAGATCAACAGTTTCCTCTTTTCTCCTCCTTCCCCATTATCCCAATCCCAAGCTTCCAACTCAGCACCACCCTCTTGACTTGTTCATCACCTTTCCCAAATATCTGCTCCACCCCGCCCGATCTATCACCTTCTCCCTCACCTTCATCTACCTATCACTTTCTCAGCTACCTTTCCCCCAACCTCACCCCCTTCCCATTTATCTCTCCACCACCCGCCGGCCCACAAGTCTCATTCCTGATGAAGAGCTTATGCCTGAAATATCAACTCTCCTGCTTCTCGGATGCTGCCTGACCTGCTGTCCTTTTCCAGCATCACACTCTCGCCCTTGATCTCCAGCATCTGCAGTCCTCACTTTCTCAAGGGCACAGATCTCTCAGATGAAGTACATGACTGCCTATGGCCAACCCTCTTGGTTGGCAGAGGATGAACCCCATGACTGACTGTGGTATCCTCTGATAGATTGTACTCTGTTCTCAGCCCATTAAGCAGTCATTTCCTTTGACTTTCACACAACACTATTTATTTCTAGCACATGCAGTGCACTTGCTTGTAAGGTGTTGGCAGGTGCTGCAGCCCTGATATTGATGTAACACAGCACTACACAATTCCATGATCACTCCAACAGAGACTGAAACATTTGCCCTTCAGTTCTTCCCAGTGTCACAAGCTTCCTGATCCTAAAAAGCAGGCTCTCAACCACAGAAGCTCCTTATCTTATCTTTAAAGAAAAGACCTTGTGCAATATAAAGCAAGCAAGGACCCACAAGATAAGTAGCCCCATGTTAACACTAAAAAGATAAATGCCTATCCCTGAACAAAAAGCAACCTGGTAGAAGCATGCAAATAATAGCTGACCCTCTGCTCCAAAGAAGGTGGTTGATGCTCTGTTGATCAAGAGCGCATAAGATGATGTGAGGCTGGTGTCTTGCCAGTGTTGGGTTGCATGGATGAAATGTCCAGGGACAGAGTAGCCACTGACCATGGAGGTAAAAGAAGTAATTCCACATAACGAGAAGCACAGCCAAGAGCTGCAACAGATGCTGACGAGATAAGTTGTCAGATACCAGTTCTGTTTTACCTGTCAAGATTATGCATCATCTAGTTTCTCAGTTGAAGAAAGGAAGATTGGAAATATAATGATAATATATCAGGTTGAGGTACCAATGGGATGCAAATTAATGGAAATTAATTGCCACCACTTGAGGGTGATGTTCAGGATTTGCCAATTAAGCCTCAGGATTAAATCAGGTGAGTTTTTCAATCGGTGATTTTAATGTGCGATCACCTCAAATTCACTTCATTAACTACATACCATGGGCCAGTAGTATCATGGATTAACATTTATTGCCTATCCCTAATTAGTTTGTTCACAGTGTCTTGCTAGAGTCATTTCAGAGGACAGTTGATTCTTCAACCCCTCGAGTCTGATGATGGCTTGATTCACCCATTTGCGATAGCTGAAAGCTGTTGCTAAGATACCCTGGGATCCCTGGCACCAGTGCCATTTATGCACCTGATCCAGCTCCTCAGTCCAGAGCTCCCCTGCACAGTTTATGACATTTGCCCCAATATGGCAAGTAAAGAACATTAACAGTCCACTCTGTAGACAGGGATGCGAGGTCCTGGGAGATGTGGTCATGCACAGTTGGGATGTCCTCTTCGCCCAGAATTGGCAGAGGAGGCCATGACACCAGATTTTGCAAGCCTTGTCTGAATTTGATTTCTGGGTCAATGCAGCCTCAGCCATCTAGAGGAATACCCAGCATTGTAGAAAGAAAATCAATGGTCTCCTCCACTCCATCAGTGTAAGCACCATCTGATGGCTCACATTTACTCTACCTCTGCACTGCATGATCAGTAATGATTATATTGTATGGCAGAGCATGCTCAAAGAGACAAATGGCCTACTTGTGTTTTTATTCTCTAAGTTTCTACCCATTTCCTACCAAAACTCATGCTCTACCACATCCTCCCTCACTTCCTCTTACCCACCCAGTTCCCCCACATTACCAAGTCAACTACTCACACCCTGGAGCTCAGTTTCAGATTTCTTTCTAAAAGCTGTTTATTTCTATAAGCAGGTCACAAAGATATTTATCCATGCCTAATGGTTGTCTTGTTCTAATTGTGATTTCCTGGTCTCCATAACTTCAGGTATTGGTCTACAACCCACATTTTTTTAAGTATGTTTATGACAACTGGAATGAGCATCATGGAAGATACTCCTCAACTGGCATGCTGGTTATCATTTTTGCGCTTCATGTCTGTGATGAGGTAAATGTGACTTTTGATACATTTAACTGGCAAAAAGAAAAATATAAGCCCTTTAGAGCTCTATTTCTTCACCATTGCATCACACAACACCAGGTTATAGTCCAACAGGTTTAGTTGGAAGCACACTGGCTTTTGGAGCGCCGCTCCTTCATCAAGTGGTTGTGGAGGGCACAATTGTAAGGCACAGAATTTATAGCAAAAGTTTACAGTGTGATGTAACTGAAATTATACATTGAAAAATACCTTGATTGTCTGTTGAGTTCTTTCATTTGTTTGAATACCATGATAGTTTCACTTCTTTCATGTGTAAATCACAAAACCTTTTTTTTAAAGTTGCATTCTCAGGTTAGCTGTAACAATTGATGTTAACTAGACAATATGTTGAAGGTGTTAGACCCCTGTGTTCTCTATCTATGCCATGATGTTTAGATTGATTCTAATCTAAAATGTCTGGGGTGGGGGGTTGTGAGTGTCTGTGAGAGAGAGTGTATATGTGTGTGCATGAGTGGAGAGTGGTCTAAGTCTCTGAGAGGATGCCTGTGTGCATGTGGGAGTGTGTGTGTTTGTAAGGGTGTGTGTGAGTGTCTGTGTGCGTGTCTGTGTATATGTGTGTCCATGTGTATGTGTGTGTATAGGAGTGTCTGTGTGTGTGTATAGTGCAATGGTGATCACCTGTAGTGTAACATGAACCCAAGGTCCCGGTTGACACCCTCCCTATGGGCATGGAACTTAGCTATCAGCCTCTGCTCGGCCACCTTTCGCTGCTGCCTGTCCCAAAGTCCGCCTTGGAGGATGGTCACCCAAAGGTCCGAGGTCGAATGTCCTGGACCACTGAAGTGTTCCCCAACTGGGAGGGAACACTCCTGTCTGTTGATTGTTGTGTGGTGCCCATTCATCCGTCGTCGTAGCCTTTGTTCGGTTTCCCCAATGTACCATGCCTCAGGGCATCCTTGCCCGCAACATATAAGATAGACAACGTTGGCTGAGTCACATGAGTACCTGCCATGTACAAGGTGGGAGGTGTCCCCACACGTAATGGTGCTCCTATGTCCACACTCTGACACGTCTTGCAGCGTCCACCATGACAGGGTTGTATGGAGTTGTCCTGAGAGCCGGGCAGCTTGCTACAAACAATGATTTGTTTAAGGTTTGGCGGTTGTTTAAAGGCAAGTAGTGGAGGTGTGGGGAAGGTCTTGATGAGGTGCTCATCCTCATTGATAATGTGTTGCAGGTCACGAAGAACATGGTGTAGTTTTTCAGCTCCTGGGAAATACTGAACAACGAAGGGTACCCTGTCGCTTGCAGCACTCACTACACACACATATACACTCTCCCTCACATTCACAACCCCCAACCCAGACAGACAGACACACACAAAGACCCACATGCACATACATATTTTGTGGGGTGAATTTGTACTTGCAGAGTTACATTGTACTTTGCTCAAAAACTGCATAAATTCATGTAAAACTCCGTTATCTCTCTTTTTAGATTAGAATCAATCTAAACATCGTGGCATAGACAGAGAACACAGGGGGCTAACACCTTCAACATATTGTCTAGCTAACATCAATTGTTACAGCTAACCTGAGAATGCAACTTTAAAAAAAAGGTTTTGTGATTTACACATGAATGAAGTGAAAGAGTCATGGTATTCGAACAGATGAAAGAACTCAGCAGACAATCAAGGTATTTTTCAATGTATAATTTCAGTTACATCATACTGTAACTTATTTCTATAAATTCTGTGCCATACAATTGTGTCCTCCACTATCACCTGATGAAGGAGCGGCGCTCTGAAAGCTAGTGTACTTCCATATAGATTTGAGCATAGAAGCTTGAGGGGGTGATCTAATTGAGATGTTTAAAATGTTCAAGGTAATTGGCCAGGTAGATTCTCTGATAGGAGAATCAAGAACAAAGTTTGTAAACTTAAAATTGAAAGCAGACCATTTAGAGTGAAATCCGGAAGCTCTTATTCACACTGTCCAACTTGAGAATTCTCTTTCACCAAAAGGTTGTGGTTGCTGTGGCAAACAGGGCTTCCAAGGAATTAAGGGATTTTTTTTATTCATTCATGGGATCTGGCCATCCCTGGCTGGATTAGCATTTACTGCCCATCCCTAATTGCTTTGTTCTAAGTGTCTTGCTAGAGCCATTCAGAGGGCAGTTCGGAGTCAACCACATTTCTGTGGGCCTAGTGTTACGTGTTAGGCAGACCAAGTAAGAATAGCAGATTTCCTTCCCTAAAGAGCATTAGTGAACTGGGTGGATATTTATGATAGTCGACAATAATGACATGATTGCTATTAGACTGGATTTTAATTTGGGAATGGAATGTAGATAAAGAGTTGCCAATGATCTAATTCAGTGATGAACTTAGCTCAAGGGGCCGAATGGCCTACTCCTGGTTCTTTAATATTCTGCGAAGAAGTTGTGAATTTTATCCCAGTTCTATACACTTGAGACTGCTAATCTCACTGGACTAATTAGCTTCAGCACCCCTGTGGAAGCAAGTTGAAGTATGAGCAGGACTTATTTTCCAGTGATCTTTGTTGGAAAGATAGAGGACATTACTCTATGTGTGGGCCATCTAATGCCTCCACAATTTGTGAGGGTAGTCCTACCCATATAAGAGTGATAAAAATGGGAATAAACTGGGACCTCCTTCTCATGTGAAGCATTACTTTAACATCAGTGCTGCCTCTGTTGTACAGGTGAACGTTTATGGATTTGGAGCCAACAGCATAGGACATTGGCATCATTACTGGGAGAAGAATGCAGGTGCAGGAGCCTTCAGAGCAACAGGGGTTCACGATGGAGATTTTGAAGCCAACGTCACAAAGACGCTTGCTGATGTTGGTAAAATAAATTTATTCAAAGGCACTTGACACTGAAGCACTGTGAGTGAGCTCTGGGCAAGCATTATGAATCTGTAAATATCTTTGTGATTACTGTGGTGATGGATTGTTGAACTAAGAAAATGACAGTACTTTGGAAACTCAGAAATTTAGTTCCTGTTTATAATTAGCCAAATGGAAAGTCAAAGTGCTTCTACTCTCTAACCCTAACCATACCTTGCTAAAACACCAGTTTTGTTTTTGTTCCCTATTTTACAATTATCTTCGAAAAGTCTGTTTCTCAATCCGGTCAAATTTGTACCAAACTACAAGCAATTTGTTGACCTATACCAATGACAGACTATTGAAATTATTCACTATGTCTGTCCATAGTTTTAATCTGGGAGAATGTGAGGACTGCAGATGCTGGAGATCAGAGTTGAAAAGTGTGGTACTGGAAAGGCACAGCCAGTCAGGCAACATCCGAGGAGCAGGAGAGTCGAAGTTTGCTCTTCATGAGGAAGAGCTTGATGAAGAGCTCATGTTCGAAACATTGACTCTCCTGCTCCTCGGATGCTGCCTGACACAGCTGGGCTTTTCCAGCACCACACTTTTCGACATAGTTTTATTCTGAAAACCAGTTCTCCAGTTAGGGAGTGAGAAATAGACAGAACCTGACTGTTGTGCGCTATATTAAAACATAGGAAGTGTCAAAATAAATCTGAGTTTAGTAGGTGTGATCAGATCATGTAGACAGCTTTCCACTAGGGCCAAGTTACAACAGGATTATCAACACGAGAGACACTGGTACAGCCAACGATCCATGGTAAAGACATTAGTGGCAAGAATATTCTTGAAATGTAAATAAATGAAGTTATAAAGAGGAAAAGCTGGACACTTTACATGACTGATGAAGGCTATGAAAGAATTGTGAAGATTTAAGAATGCTAATTGACAGATTTGAAATAATTTGCGTTGTATTCAAATTTGAGACCTTGTTTATCTTATAGACTGATATTTAACGAAATGTGATATGGGGTCAGCACAACACTCAGTCCAACTTAGCCAAACATAAATCTGTAAAGTCCAGAATGACATCAGGTGCAACTTTTTTCAGAAAATGTTGAAGTTCCATCACTGGCCCGTGCTCAGTTAAATAATCTAAGCAACATTCCATGCAATAGAAGAACCCAGTCTGGCTATGTCTTTCAATCACAGCTGAGTTTCCTCAAATTCAGTGTGTCCATCGGGGCAGATACTGAGTAAGGTCAGAATCAAAACTAGGTCATGATTCCTGTACAATTGAGTATCCAGATCTGAAGTTGGGTGAACTTAATCAGATTACTCAGCATCGTAGAACCATTTCCCAGAAAGTAACCATGGTATTCAGGAAATGAGTCAAGTGAAAGAAATCCCACCAATCGTCATGCAGCTTTTCACTGTCAAAAAAAGTTAATGGTTCATGAAAAATTGAGGATAAAACATTTTCTCATTTTATTACAAATTGTGTTGGAAGTCATTACCGCATCTTGGACTTTATATAACGAGCCACTCCCATCATCAAAACAAAATGTCAGATGCTGTTTTTAACTAAAGTCTGTGACCTTTAATCTCATTATATTAGCATCTTGAAAGGACACTGATCTTATTATGATATTACCCAGTGAAGTACTTAATTGGATTAGGTTTCGTACAGAACTATATCTGTTTGAGCTGATAGGGATATATAATTGATTCTGCTTCCCTGACCTGATCTTTAGCAAATCTGCAATGAATTGGTCTTGGCATTGATTTTCATTATGTTTGATCATTCTATCTGGCTCTATAGCTAGAAAAATCAGGAAATTCAATCCCCGTACGGACCTCACTTTAAACAACACTATGGTTGCTACTGTTGGACTTGCTGCCTCCGAGTAAGGGAATGAAACAGCCAGAACTTCTACTCCTGATCACTATACTGTTGGAAAGCATACTCTTGTGGCTGTTGGCTGAAGATGGGATCGGATTCAGCTGTGGTGCTCTCTCAGTAAAGTAAGCTTGCTGGCACTTGCCATTGAGGCTTATTCATGAAACATGGCTGCATGAATTTGAGTCAAACTATACTCCAGCAAAGCCACCGTCTCTTTTGAAAAGTTCTCAAGTCTCTTCACCGTTCAACCAATGCACTGACCAGTTGATGGGACAGAGGTGTACGGGTATCTCCATGTCATTTTAAGCATTTAAGTAGAAATGAAACTGAACAAGGTGAATCTCCAACATCGACAGAATGAAAGTTGAAAAACGCTACCTCTTACACTGAAAACTGGACTTTTGAAAAGATCATAACCAAATAATTATCTGACAAGACCAAATTGCCTTAAACCTAGCTGTAAAATGCTTTCTATGACTGAAGCTGTGGAGTAACAGCAAAACAGAGAAGTGAAAGCACTTCTTGCATTACTGCATCATAGTTTAATCAAGCAATTACATAGGCAGGTTAAAAATTGATGGACGTCAATAGTGTGTGTGTGTCAATTAAAATGGCTTGTTCTCATGTTATCGTGTGAAGCCAGCAGAGTTATGCAGAAGACTAATACATACATGCTTGGCTGATCATTTTCACCTGAAAAGACTGTCAAAGCATAGATAATACTTCTAGAATTCTACGTCATACAATGGAAGGTGAACTTTGAAATGAGGTTAGAAGGGTTAATTCCTACTATCTCACTCCTCCTTACTCCCATACTCCTAACAAGGTCAAGTTGAACTTAGATCTATAACACTATTAGCCTTACTTTGCTAATCTCATACGTCCCCAGTGGGTGTCACAAGGAATTTGAAGTTAACTCTTCAAAACTAGAAACCAGGAAGTTATTAACTGTATCTATCAAATTAGTTGGTGAAATGGAAGGACACAGCCACTAATAATAACTCCTGAGAGAGTAATGAAGGGTTCTATTGTTGCACAGAATTTTTCAGTTAAGTGTGTGTAAATGGCAACCAGCTAGTAATCTGACTTTCGAAGTTTCAATGAACTGCAGGCTTTCAAAGGAATATTTTTCTATCCTAAACTAACACTACATTATTGAAGTGGCCCAGTGATTCGAGAATCAAAATTTTTGAAGACTTGAAAATAGTTAATGGGAAAAGAATTCTGAATTTTGTTCACATAGTTTACTACTCTGTATCTCAAAATATATGTTTGAAATTAGAATTGTAGCACCTGGGATCCTGGTGTCACCTTGGACTCCTACTTGGTCTTAGCATCTTTCGATTAAAAAGTATAACCAAGTGAATGTGGTACGTAATTTAAGAAGCAGTTAAGTCTCCAAATTAGGTCACTTATTACTTGGCTGTAAGACCATGACAGTGTGGGCTTTGTTTGGTGCTGAATAAAGATGATCTCAGCATTACAGTGTCAAAGACGTGGGAAATGGTCTTACTGACCCATAAGGTAGATTGAGAAAAAAATCTACAGAGTTTTGATCATTATCAATGTTCATTTAGACCCTGCTGCAATATGAAATACAATGCACTACTGGCGATGCAGTAAAAAGCCTGCTCGCGCACACATGAAGAATATAAGGGAGTGACCAAACAGCAAGTCACTGCCACCTGAAGAAGTGTACCTAATAATGAGAAGTGGGCACATTTTAGATATCAGACTTTAGATATCAGATCAGTCACCAGTTACACATCTGTCCCGATTTTTATTTCTACTGAAGTTGATGGAGGAGAAGTTTGAGACATTTTTGTAGCAAGAGACTGAAACTCTAATGCCTATAACTTTATATTTAAGATTTTACCAATATCCTTTGTGGAAGGAAAATGGGAAGCTTAGCTTTTATTTTGATTGTCTTTTTTTAATTCTGGGATTGAAAATGTGAATGGGATGATAATTTTAGTGAAGTACTTCTGAAATTATATAATGTATTATGCCTTTTTACTTCATTCAGTGCCTTTCTATGTCAATACCAGTTCTATGTAATGTTGTGAATTTAAGTGTTTAACTTAGGAGGATGGAGAGAAAAAGTAGGAGAGACGAACAATTAAGGATTACAATTTTTTTTAAACCCTTACTTAACTCTTGCCTTGGGTTACCTCGTGCCATTCACCACCACAGAGCTTGACTAATGCTTCTATGAAATTGTTCTTGAAGCCAGGTGGCAGGGAAATAGTCAATTTCCTTTATAAGTGTCCATAAGTCCCACCCTATGTTCAGAAACGTCCTCATGGTATCATCAATGAGAGTTTTCCCCTTCCCTGTCCTCACTGTGGCACAGGATTTCATTGCAAGTTTGAAACTGTGCCAAACTAGCCAGACAGATTCAATGTCCATTTTCCACAGCACCACTGTTTAATCGCATTCGAATAACAACATTAGAACTAAGAGCAAGAGTAGGCAATTCAGCCCCTTTTGAGCCTGTTCCATCATTAGATACGATCATGACTAATAATTTCTCAGCCTGCTCTCCATAACCTTTCAAACTGTTACTAATTAAATATCTATCTATGTCCTCCTTCAAATTTACTCAATGTCTCAGCGTCCACTACATTCTGAGTAGTGAATTCCACAGATTCATGACCCTTTGAGAGAAATAATTTCTCTTCATCTACTCTTTGCCACATGAACAAGTTACCTTTTGATTTGTAACTTGATAATGTAATAGCCACTTGCATTTCCAACAATTTATGATTAGAATTTTTTTATGTCTATATTTTCATTTGAAATCAAATTCCTGTGTAATGATTGGAATAACGGGATTTTCAACAATGTTCTGGGAGCCAAATTTCATTCACTATTTAGTGACAATTATAAATTAATGCCATAGAACTGTAGAATAGTCAGGTCCCCATCTGCAAGAGCGATTCAGCCAGCCCCATTCAATTTCAACCTCTGTCCTTGTCCTGTAGCCTTGCACATATTTTATTTGGAGATACTTATGCAATTGCCTTTTAAAAGCCCAACTGAAATTCCATCCATCACACGTTCAGATAAATAATAAAAATCACTGTTTAATAATGATTCACCATAACTTCCATGTTTCTGTATCCTGTACTTCTACACATAAAGCTAAGAAACACGTATGCTTTTTGGCATGATTTTTTAACCCTATCAACACCTCCACTGATATTTTCTGCATATATCCCCAGGTCTCTCAGTTGCTGTGTTCCTTGAGGGTTGCCTCCTTTGGTCTATATTACATCACCAAGACCTTTTAACCAAAATAAATATGTTTCTGATTTATTTGTGTAAAATTTATGGTACATTAAATTTCATCTGCTTATTATAAAACAATCAGTAGTCTTTGTATTTGGTATCACTATAAACAACATTGTATTAAATAGTCTGAAAACAACTATTCATCACTACATTTACCATTCATTGTCACTCGTCCACCTTTGAATATATGCTATCATTGTCCCATTTATTCCATTCACTGACAAGCCTTTCATTTGGATATCCATAAATCAATAACTTTTCAATATGACTTGGTAGTAAAGGCAAATGTCAAGTACTTATTTAATACTTCATCTATGACCTCCATTTGAAGATCCCTTTTTTGGTCTCTAATTTTTCTTATCCCACTTTTTAGTACCTTTTTCTTACCTATATGCCTTCACCGGACTTCGTTGCCATTTTGTGCTGAATTCAGTCAGCCTTTTGCAAAGGAGCATTGACAATTTCATAGTGTGAGAAAAACAATCTTTGGATATCCTTGCTGTCACTTCCAGGCTCCTTCATCTTTCCCACACACACACACACTTGATTGGCTCATTGTTAAGGCTGAAGAATGACCACTTGGGTATGAGGGACAACCATCATCTGTATCCCTGTCAATGAGAAAGTTGAGATAATTGGAGTGAGGCAAAAATGGAATTAATGTTATCTTGAGCACTATAGTGATTATAATAGCACGTAGTAACAAATATTAATAATTCAGAGCTCATATCCTGGTGTATGAATCACCAAGAAATGGTTATGCAGATGCAAGTGATTAGGAAGGCCACAAGAATGCTGGCATTTACAACAAAATAAATTAAATTCAGAAGTAGGAACGTTTTACTGTATCTTGTGTAAGAACCCATGCAGACACGGGGAGAACGTGCAAACTCCACACAGTCAGTCGCCTGAGGCGGGAATTGAACCCGGGTCTCTGGCACTGTGAGGCAGCAGTGCTAACAGTGGTTAGCACTGCTGCCTCACAGCGCCAGAGACCCGTGTTCAATTCCCGCCTCAGGCGACTGACTGTGTGGAATTTGCATGTTCTCCCCGTGTCTGCATGGGTTTCCTCCGGGTGCTACGGTTTCCTCCCACAGTCCAAAGATGTGCAGGTTAGGTGAATTGGCCATGCTAAATTGCCCGTAGTGTAAGGTAGGGGGTACATGTAGGGGTATGGGTGGGTTGCGCTTCGGTGGGGCGGTGTGGACTTGTTGGGCTGAAGGGCCTGTTTCCACACTGTAAGTAATCTAATCTATCTAATCTAATACATTTGCATTACTGTCTACAGTTCTAATTTCCTTACTTGAAAAAGGATACCATTTGGAGAAGGTTCTCTAGACTCACTCTTGGGCAGATCGTACGAAGACTGTCTGAACACGTTGGGCTGTACTCACTGGATGTTCAAAGAATGAGAGATGATCTTACTAAAAATATAAGATCCTGAGAGAGCTAGGTAAGAGGAGTTTAGAAAGGATGTCTCCTCAGGTGGGGTGAGATCAGAAATAATAAATTTAAGAAGATTAGAATAAATTAATACATTTAAAAATAAGGGGTCTCCCTTTTAAGGCAGATTATAAAAAATGTTTTCTCTCAGTGAGTCATCAGTCTTTACAATTTTCTTTTTAAAGCAATGAAGGCAGGGTCATTGAACTTTCTCAAGATAAAATGGATAGATTTTTGATACACAAGTCAGTGGTTAAGGAGGAGCAGTGAGAACAGTGACATTAGGCATGATCTCATCAAATAATGAAACAGGATTGAAGAACCAAATAGCATTCCTGCTCCTGCTTTCAATGAAAAAATGTTCTGGAAATGCCACTGAGTTAACAGGTTGCTGCAAAAGGGGTGGTGCGTTGGCTCAGTGGTTAGCACTGCTGCCTCACAGCACCAGAGACCTGGGTGACTGTGTGTGTGGAGTTTGTACGTTCTGCCCGTGGTCTGCATGGATTTCCTATGGATCCTCTGGTTACCTGCCACACTCCAAAATGGTGCAGATTAGGTGGATTGGCCATGCTAAATTGCCCATAGTCCAGGCATGTGCAGACTAGGTGATTTAGCCATGGCTAATGCAGAGTTACAGGGATAAGGAAGGAAGATGGGTCTGGGCAGCATGCTTCTCGGAGGGTCGGTGTGGACTTGATAGGCTGAAAGGCCTGCTTCCACAGTGTAAGGCTTTCATGATTCTATGAAAAGGCTGAAGCTGTTCGCCCAAGTCCTTTGGGGAAAGAAATTTTCTTTTGTTATTAGCCAGGCCCTTATGTGGCTCCAATGTGGTTGTTAGGAACTACCCTCTGAAATGCCTTAGCAAGCTACTCAGCTCAAGCAGGAGGTCTAGCAGTGCTTATTCAGAGTAGCTGACAATCAATGCCAGCCTTAGCAGCATAGTCCACATCCTGAGAATTAACAAGGAAAAGAGAAATTCGCCTACTCTTTCTTCCATCCTCTGAATGAATCATTTTCAATATTCATATTTGTTGTTGTCTCTTAAGAAAATCTGTGTCCATATTTGACATGGATATTTTACAGGATAATTTTTTTTATGTTAATTGATGGGTAAGTGAATATTTTGAAATTCCTGGCAGTTTAGGTTTACAAGATCAATTTTATTTCTATTAATGATACAAATTACTGAAATTGTATCCATATTTAATAAAGTGTTTTTTGTCATAATGCTGGTTAGAGGAATACTTACTAGGCTACAGTCTGTGTATTTATTTTCAGCATTCACTGTTTGACTCTTTAGAGGATATATTGATTAAATCAGATTATTTTAATGTAGATTGTCATTGACGCATCATCCAGTATCAAAGGGGGGAGATGCCTTTATATTCGTGCTTTTCTGACTCACTTCCTTTCAAGCTTCGTTGTCATCTAGTAAAATGTTGCAGCCTGTGAGCAGCGATTTGACAAAGAGCTGTGCGTCTTCCTGTGACATCATAAGCTGTTGGCAATGATCAGGGAAGACCTGAAACACAAACAGGTACACCTTTCACACAGGGTGCCAGCTTTTGGTTGTTTGTAATGAATAATAACCTCCAAACAGAGGTGGAGACCAGCATTCTGAGTATTGTACTGAGCTAGGGAGAGAAAAGGAATGAAAATTATTAACAGCTGAAATTATTGATTCTGTTTGTTGTGCAGTGAAACTTCCCTGTTGATGAGTACAAGGTACCAAAGTAGTGTCCAAATACTGGCTGCTTAATGTGTTGCCACCATATACCTCTGTTAGGAGTTAGTGCCTTTGGTGATGGAGGGCAGGAGGGGAAAATGTTTGTGAGTAACCATTCTGTCATGGGGTACGTTTAAACACTGGAGGTAATTTTCTAAGTCCATATCAATAATGGAATCTATCAATCAGGAATCATGGAAATATTGCCTGTGACTTTCAATACATAGGAATTGATTAAATACCTAGTCCTAACCCAAATAGTGGGTATAAGCGGTGCGTGTGAGCAGCATACAAGTGATCTTCTAATTTATACTTCGATTGTGTAAAGGCATGCCTGGAAATTACCCCCTATCTACACAACATTCATTTTCAAAACACTAGCTGTGCCAATGATTCTCCAGTCTGTCTTTGGCAGATCATTTGATTGTTGCCAAATTTCTAATTCAAAGTCAGCCAGGTTTCTTCCTTATGTATTACAAGATGTTGTATACTCATGTTGTCAATGAAAATAAATCATGTCTTATATTTCTAAAATGTGTTTCTGATTATGGGGTATGATTAATTCCAATAAAATCTTATTGAAAGTTATTGTGAACTTTTTTTGGCCTCTTGAACTCTTGCTTCACTTCCCTTGTATCCAGGAGTATATTTGTAAAATCAACTTAGTCATAGTGATAAGTGTAATTAATAACCAGCCTACAGTTCCAATAGTGCATATTCCTGTTGTGACAGAAGACCATAAGATGAAAATGCAGAACAAAGCCATTTAAGTCTGCTTCACTTACAATAAGATCGTAATTGATCTGATGGTGCTTAACTCCACTTTCCTGGTTTTTTTCCCAGTAACCATTGGTTCTCTCACTGCTAAAAGACCTATATATCTCAACCTTGAATATACCTACTGACCCAGCCTCCATAACTCTCCATGGAGGTAAAGAAGTCAATAAATTCACAATCCTCTCAGACAACAAATTCCTCCTCATCTCTGCCTTAACCCTTTGTTCTGAAATTGTGCTATCAGATCCCTAGACTTACCCACAAGAGGAACAATATATCTGCATTTAGGCTGTCAAGTCCTTTAAGAACTTTGTTTAAGATTGTCTTATTGTTTTAAACTGCAATGAGTACAGGCTCAACCTCTTCTCATAAGACAGATGGGCCGGTCATATGGGCTTCTGGATTAGTGGTGCTGGAAGAGCACAGCAGTTCAGGCAGCATCCGAGGAGCAGTAAAATCGATGTTTTTGATGTCCTGGGGGTGAAGTGTTCCGAGGTGGAACTTGAGGCGTTCTTCCTCCAAGTGTCTGGTAGTGAGGGAGCGGCGGTAAAGGAGGCCCAGGACCTCCATGTCCTCAGCAGAGTGGGAGGGGGAGTTGAAATGTTGGGCCACAGGGCGGTGTGGTTGATAGGTGCAGGTGTCCCGGAGATGTTCCCTAAAACGCTCTGCTAGGAGGCGTCCAGTCTCCCCAATGTAGAGGAGACCGCATCGGGAGCAACGGATACAATAAATGATATTAGTGGATGTGCAGGTAAAACTTTGATGGATCTGAAAGACTCCTTTGGGGCCTTGGATGGAGGTGAGGGAGGAGGTGTGGGCGCAGGTTATGCAATTCCTGCGGTGGCCGGGGAAGGTGCCAGGATGAGAGGGTGGGTTGTAGGCGGGCGTGGACCTGACCAGGTAGTCACGGAGGGAACAGTCTTTGCGGAAGGCGGAAAGGGGTGGGGAGGGAAATATATCCCCGGTGGTGGGGTCTGTTTGGAGGTGGCAGAAATGTCGGTGGATGATTTGGTTTGTGCGAAGGTTGGTAGGGTGGAAGGTGAGCACCAGGGGTGTTCTGTCCTTGTTACGGTTGGAAGGGTGGGGTCTGAGGGAGGAGGTGCAGGATGTGGACGAGATGTGTTGGAGGGCATCTTTAACCACGTGGGAAGGGAAATTGCGGTCTCTAAAGAAGGAGGCCATCTGGTGTGTTCTGTGGTGGAACTGGTCGTCCTGGGAGCAGATACGGCGAAGGCGGAGGAATTGGGAATATGGGATGGCATTTTTGCAGGAGGTAGGGTGGGAAGAGGTATAATCCAGGTAGCTGTGGGAGTCGGTGGATTTGTAAAAAATGTCGGTATCAAGTCAGTCGTCATTAATGGAGATGGAGAGGTCCAGGAAGGGGAGGGAGGTGTCAGAGATGGTAACATTCTGTGATTCAGTGAAATAGTGATTTGTGTCCATATGTATCTCTCTGCGTTAAATTCATGCAACCACAGTAGACAGTACCTGTCAGTGCTGAAAATGTGTTGCTGGAGAAGCGCAGCAGGTCAGGCAGCATCCAGGGAACAGGAGAATCGACGTTTCGGGCATAAGCCCTTCTTCAGGAATGAGGAAAGTTTGTCCAGCAGGCTAAGATAAAAGGTAGGGAGGAGGGACTCTGCTCTACGTAGCCAACAAAGAGACAGGCATAGCTGGGGCCCATACGGGTGCCCATGGTTACCCCTTTGGTCTGGAGGAAGTGGGAGGATTCGAAGGGGAAATGGTTGAGGGTGAGGACCAGTTCGGCCAAACGAATGAGGGTACGGCTGGAAGTGTACTGTTGGGGACGTCGGGAGAGGAAGAACCAGAGGACTTGGAGGCCCTGGTCATGGCGGATGGAGGTGTAGAGGGATTGGATATCAATGGTGAAGATGAGGCATTGGGTGCCGGGGAAACGGAAGTCTTGAAGGAGGTGGAGGGCGTGGGTGGTGTCTTGAAAGTATGTGGGGAGTTCCTGGACTAGGGGGGATAGGACAGTGTCGAGGTAGGTAGAAATGAGTTCAGTGGGGCAGGAGCATGCTGAGACAATGGGCTGGCCAGGGTGGTCAGGCTTGTGGATCTTGGGAAGGAGGTAGAACCGGGCAGTGCGGGGTTCCCGGACTATGAGGTTGGAAGCTGTGGATGGGAGATCCCCTGAGGTGATGAGGTTCTGTATGGTCTGGGAGGTGATGGTTTGGTGATGGGTGGGTGGGGTCATGGTCGAGGGGGCGGTAGGAAGAGGTGTCCTCGAGTTGGCGTTTGGCTTCAGTGGTGTAGTGGTCAGTGCGCCAGATTACCACTGCCTCCCCACCTCTATCTGCTGGCTTGATGGTGAGATTGGGATTGGAGCAGAGGGATTGGAGGGCTGCGCATTGTGAGGGTGAGAGGTTGGAGTGGGGGAGGGGGGGTAGACAGGTTGAGGTGGTTAATGTCCCGGCGGCAGTTGGAAATGAAGAGTTTGAGGGTGGGTAATAGGCCACCGCGGGGTGTCCAGGTGGATGCAGTGTGTTGGAGGTGGACGAAGGGGTCCTCTGAAGATGGGCGGGAGTCCTGATTGTGAAAGTAAGCTCGGAGGCGGCGGAAGATGTGTTCGACGTCACGGCGTGTACTAAATTCATTGATGCGTGGACGGAGGGGGATGAAGGTGAGTCCTTTGCTGAGGACTGATCGTTTGTCCTCAGTGAGAGGGAGGTCTGGAGGGATGGTGAAAACTTGGCAGGGCTGGGATCTGGTGTGGGTGTGGACCTGGGAGTGGGGGCAGGGCCTGTAGCTGAAGTGGGCGATGATGTCAGGGGCGGAAGTGATGTCACGTGTGGTGCATGAGGAATTGGGAGAGGCAAAAGTGGCCATGATGGGTGTGGGAGTGACATCATCAATCAGCGTGGGGGTGGCAGCTGCACCAGCCACATGGCTAATGGCATCCGAGCAGTTCCAGAGGCCGGGGGAATCTACTGGAATATTTGAGGAGCGCTGGTTATGGAGGTGGGTAGATAAAAGTTTGTTGTACTTACAGTTTTTGATGTTTGAGATGGAGTTGAAATACTGTTTGTTGAGAGTATGGATTCTCCTGAGGATGTTGTACAGAAGGGGTCCTGGTCATATGGGCTGATCAGTGGCAAATGGAATTCAATCTGGATAAGTGTGAGACAATGCACTTGTGAGGGACAAAGAAGGCAAGGGAATACTTGATAACCCTGGAATCAGCAAGAATCAGAGTACCTTGGTATCCATGTCCACTGGGCCCTGAAGGTAGCAAGACAGGTAAGTAAAATCCTTAAGAAGGTATAGGGATACGATCCTTTATTGGCCAAAGCATAGTGATTAAGGGCAGGTAGGTTATGCTGAAACTATAAAAGGTTGGTTAGGCCACAGCTGGAGCATTGTCTACAGTTCTGGGATCCACATGATAGGAGGGATGTGATTGCACAGGAGGGTGCAAAGGAGATTTACCAGGATGTTTCCCAGGTTGGAGAGTTTTAGTTATGAAAACAGATTGGATAGACTGAGGTCATTTCTCTTGGAGCAGAGGAACCTGAATGGGGCAATGATTGAGGTGTGTAAAATTATGAGGAGCATAAATAGGGTAGATATCATAGAAAGCAGGCTAAGATAAAAGGTAGGGAGGAGGGACTTGGGGGAGGGCCGTTGGAAATGCGATAGGTGGAAGGAGGTTAAGGTGAGGGTGATAGGCTGGAGTAGGGGTGGGGGTGGAATGTCGATTCTCCTGCTCCTTGGATGCTGCCTGACCTGCTGCGCTTTTCCAGAAACACATTTTCATGCCAAACAGAAACCCAAATTAATTTAGTCCTATTGCCAGCAGGTGACCTTTATACCTCTAAACCCTTCCTATTTCTATACCCAGAAGCCTTATAAACATTGTAATTGTACCAGCTTCCACCGCTTTCTGGCAGCTCATTCCATACACCCCTTACCTTTTGTGCAAAGACATTGCTCCTTAGGTCCCTTTTATATCTTTCCCCTCTCACCTTAAACCTACGCCCTATAGTTTTGGACCCCCCACCCCCACCCTAGGGAAAAAACCTTGGCTATTCACCCCCTTCATGCCCCTCATGATTTTATAAACTTCTATAAGGTCACCCTCAGCCTCCGATACTCCAGAGAAAATAGCCCCAGCCTATTCAGCCTCTCCCTATAGCTCAAACGCTCCAACCCCAGAAACATCCTCATAAATGTTAAAGAGAATAAGGTTGAGTGGTGACTAAATTGAGATATATAAGATAATCAGAGGGTTAGATAGGGTGGACAGTGAGAGCCTTTTTCCTCGGATGTGATGGCTAGCACTAGGGGACATAGCTATAAATTGAGGGGTGATATATATATATATATATATAGGGCAGACATCAGAGGTAGTTTCTTCACTCAGAGAGTAGTAGAGGCATAGAATGCACTGCCTGCAACAGTAGTAGACTCACCAAGTTTAAGGGCATTTAAATGGTCATTGGATAAACATATGCATGAAAATGGAATAGTGTATGATAGATGTACTTCAGATTGGTTCCACATTGGTCAGTGCAACATTGAGGGCCGAAGGGCCTGTACTGTGCTGTAATGTTCCATGTTCTATGTAAATCTTTTCTGCACTCTTTCAAATTCAATAACATCGTTCCTATAGCAGGGAGACCAGAACTAAATACAATATTCCAAAAATGACCTAACCAATGTCCTGTACAGCCACAACATGACCTCCCAACTCCTATACTCAATGCACTCGCAAATACAGGCCAATGTACCAAATGCCTTCTTTACCACACTGTCTACCTGTGATTCCACCTTCAAGGAACAAAGCACCAACACCCCAAGGTCTCTTTGTTCTGCAACAGTCCCCAAGGCCCTACCATTAACTGCATAAGTCATCACTGTATTTGCCTAACCATATTGCAACACCTCACATTTATCTAAATTTAACTCCATCTGCATCTCTACTGCAGTGTTCTCCCACTACCATGTTTAAAGTTGCATGCAATGTACTAGATTACGCCTTGTTTGAGGTGAATAAAAGTCTCTCCTGTGTTGCTTCCACGGTGAAGATTAATAATCGCGCAAAGCTAAACATGGTGCCCAAAATCCTGTAAATTAAATAAAATACCCAATCAGTTGTCACTAGTTGGTTAGGATTCATCTGCAGCTCAGAGTCAATTGCACAGTGCTTCTAACATCTTCTACATTTCATATCTACACAGGAGCACTGTCACTAGTCACATTGACCTCGTATGGTCCTAGCTCTTTAGGCACGAATCCTGGTTTGTAGGATGCTATCTTAACCATCACCTTTATCCAAACTCCTAGTACCTTGGCTCGCTCAATCATAGCATCTCCCTCTATATCACATAATATCTGTTGGTCTCTGACTTCTTGGCTTAACCCATGTAATTGTTTGCACAATTCTCTTGCAAACTGTTTTGCTCTCTCACTAGTTCTATCTCCTTGCTTCCTACAATGATGTCCCCTGGCAGTTTCATAACCTCTCTAGTCATTAACTCATACATGCTGAAAATGTGTTGCTGGAAAAGCGCAGCAGGTCAGGCAGCATCCAGGGAACAGGAGAATCGACGTTTCGAGCATAAGCCCTTCTTCAGGAATTAACTCATACATGGTCAGCCCTGGCATTCTATTGAGTGTTGCCCTTAGTCCAATCAAAATATTGAGTAACAGATCCACTCAGCTTTTCCCAGTATCCCAACTGGCTTTAGCTAAAGTCTTATCATGGTTCGATTCATTCATTCGACCATGCCTGAACTCTGCAGATGATATGAAATGTGAAATTTTTACTTTACACTCAGCTATTTCCAAACTTCCTTGCTCACTTTCTCTGTGAAATGTGCTCCCTGATCTGACTTTATCTGCAATGGAACTGCCCATAAGAGAATCATCTCCTTTAACGTTATTTGAGCTGTGGGTGCAGCTGAACAATCTCAGGTAGAAACACTTCTACCCATTTTGTAAATCGGTTGATGATGACTGGGCAATACTGTTTCCCCTTGCTCAGTGTAGGAGGTCCTATGAAGCTTATCTGTTCTCATTCCCACAGGTTACCCAATTTTTCTCTGCAATGTTACGACGTTTACCTCCTCAAGCCCAACTTCTGCTGTGGCTATCTTGTAAGTTGAACTACTTGCCATAGCCTCCTTAGCTACTGTATTTCTTAAATTGTTCATTGATTACCCAAATTATTATCCAAAGATCTGCCACCTTCTGGTGGGCTTTGACTTTTATTACTGCTGTGGGTTTGCAGCTTCCACTAAATGCTTGATTATAATCATCAGCTTTTTTCACATCCTTGTTAATTATTTCATTCAGGTAAAGCCCTCTTAAATACTTAAGCGTAGTAAAACATTGCATGTTATAATCAGTGCCCAACATTTCACTTTATTTCAAGGTTCCCTTATGGTTAGTGATTAAACACAAATGAAGTTATAAGATCCTAATGTTCTCCCTTTACCTGCATCACTTCTTTTGATGGTTTTAAAGCCTTTTGCCATATGGAGTGTGTGTCAGTGCCTCATCATTTAAAGTATGGCTTACTCAGATCAAAAGTTCAAGATATTGGGGGAGGGGGTGCATGTCTATCCTCCCCACTCGATCCCAATGTTTTGGAATGGCAGCCAAATAGTCCATCCAGTTCTCTTCAAATGCCTTGTTCAAGAACACACTAATCTCCAAGAGAAAGTTGTCAATTAATTTGCCTATCTATCCATACTTTCCTCCCTTTTGAAATACCTCATTTAGCCAATCCCAAGGTTATTCACATTCAGTATTCATTTTTCCTGTCACTATCCAGTTAAACCATTCTCACAATATTCCTAAATCAAAAAGCATACATTCCTATTTAATCATAACTACTAACAACTCTCATCAACTAATTGTTTTATGATTGGGTATCTCAGGTTGCCAAAAGTAAAAAGGTAACTTGCTAATTTTCTTTAGATATTTGACTTCTCTAATATTCCAAATTTATAGTAACATGCTCCCATCAGAACTTGTCACTTTCCTTCTTGCTATTGACTGAACATTTCATTTTTAGTGAAGTACAACTGACACAATCCTTTCAACTAAACCACCACACCTCCCCCCCAACCCGTTTTATCAATTCTTGTTCAGGTGCAGTGATTTAGGGAAGTTCTTCACAAAGGGTTCTACAAAAATTGAATAATCCCATTGATTTATCTTGTATATCCACAGACATTGACAGTCTACTGTGCCCTTACCAATGCAGGAACGTTCTCTTTGATTGAGGCTGACCTTAAACCCACTGCTCCCAGCTGTTCCCAGCTGCTGAAGAATGTACAGTAAAGCTCTATGTATTCATTAAAGTTTCCCAGGACGATTAAAACATTATCCACACATTAGATCACTGCTGCTTCTTAACGTCCATGTCATTTTCGAATTGAATGCTTGAAATAGCAATTTTTTAAAAATGATTTCTCAACCTGAGGTACAGTTAGTAAGTTTGCAGATGACACCAAAATTGGAGGTGTAGTGGACAGTGAAGAGAGTTACCTCAGATTACACTAGGATCTTGACCAGATGGGCCAATGGGCTGAGAAATGGCAGATGGAGTTTAATTCAGATAAATGTAAGGTGCTGCATTTTGGGAAAGCAAATCATAGCAGGACTTATACACTTAATGGTAAAGTCCTAGGGAGTGTTGCTGAACAAAGAGACCTTGGAGTGCAGGTTCATAGTTCCTTGAAAGTGGAGTTGCAGGAAGATAGGATAGTGAGGAAGGCGTTTGGTATGCTTTCCTTTATTGGTCAGAGTTGCAGCTGTGCAGGACATTAATTAGGCCACTGTTGGAATATTGCATGCAATTCTGGTCTCCTTCCTATCGGAAAGATGTTGTGAAACTTGAAAGGGTTCAGAAAAGATTTACAAGGATGTTGCCAGGGTTGGAGGATTTGAGCTATGGGGAGAGGCTGAACAGGCTGGGGCTGTTTTCCCTGGAGCATCGGAGGTAGAGGGGTGACCTTATAGAGGTTTACAAAATTATAAGGGGCATGGATAGGGTAAATAGGCAAAGTCTTTTCCCTGGGGTCGGGGAGTCCAGAACTAGAGGGCGTAGGTTTAGGATGAGGGGGGAAAGGTATAAAAGAGACCTAAGGGGCAACTTTTTCACACAGAGAGTGGTACGTGTATGGAATGAGCTGCTAGAGGAAGTGGTGGAGGCTGGTACAATTGCAACATTTAAGAGGCATTTGGA
>NC_057713.1:28757077-28798083 GCF_004010195.1 Chiloscyllium plagiosum
AGTCCACATTGGTGCCCTGGGGTTGAAGTGTTCCGAGGCGGAAGATGAGGCGTTCTTCCTCCAGGTGTCTGGTGGTGAGGGAGCGGCAGTGAAGGAGGCCCAGGACCTCCATGTCCTCAGCAGAGTGGGAGGGGGAGTTGAAATGTTGGGCCACGGGGCGGTGTGGTTGATTGGTGCAGGTGTCCCGGAGATGTTCCCTAAAGCGCTCTGCTAGGAGGCGCCCAGTCTCCCCAATGTAGAGGAGACCGCATTGGGAGCATCGGATACAATAAATGATATTAGTGGATATGCAGGTAAAACTTTACCTACACAATCTGACTGGTCAAGGCCAGGCTCTAATCCCCATTGGATATCTGGAACTTTCCAAAACCACATACCCAGCAATATGGAACATGTATGGTGGAATTAAATGGCAGAGTTAACTCTGCTGGTCTGAGAAGTGAGACAGGAGCAAAGTCACCAAGTGATATTATGTTGTAATTTTACTTTGTTTAGAAAAGTACTGACATCTTCTGATTGGTTCAATTTTTACAGAATTCAAATGTCGCTGTCTACAGTTGGATTCAGAAACCATGTCTCCAGAGGTATTAGCTCGGGGTTCTGGATTACTAGTCCAGTGATATTACCACAGTGTCACTGTGATGCTTGAATCATTAGTGCTCTTAAAATCAGTAAGTAAATAGAGTCATAAATATGTACAACACAGAAACAAACCATTTGGTCTAACTCATCCATGCTGAAAAGATATCCTAAATTAGTCTAGTCCCATTTGCCAGCACTTGGCCGATATCCCTCTAAACCCTTCACATTCATATACCCATCCAGCTGCCTTTTAAATGCTGAAATTGTACCAGCCTCCATCACTTCCTCTGGCAGATCATTCCATATATGCACCATTCTCTGCGTGAAAATGTTGCCCCTGGGGTCCCTTTTATATTTTTCCCCTCTCTCCCTAAATCTATGTCCTCTAGTTGTGGAATCCCGCACACCAGGGAAAAGACTTTGTCTATTTACCCTATCCATGGCCCTCATCATTTTATAAACCTCGATAAGGTCACCCCTCAGCCTCCGACGCTTCAGGGAAAACAGCCCCAGCCTATTCAACCTCTCCCTAAAGCTCAAATTCTCCAACCCTGGCAACATCCTTGTAAATCTTTTCTGAACCCTTTCAAGTTTCACAACATCCTTCCGATAGCAAGGAGACCAGAATTGCTGGCAATATTCCAAAAGTGGCCCAACCAATATCCTGTACAGCTGCAACATGACCTCCCAACTTCTATACTCAATGTTCTGACTAATAAAGGAAAGCATAACAAATGCTGCCTTCAGTATCCTATCTACCTAAGAACTATGAACCTACACTCTAAGGTCTCTTTGTTCAGCAACACTCCCTAGGACCTTACCATTAAGAGTATAAGTCCTGCTCTGATTTGCTTTTCCAAATGCAGAACCTCACATTTATTTAAATTAAACTTCATCTGCCACGCCTCAGCCCATTGGCCCATCTGATCAAGATCCCATCGTACTCTGAGGTAATCTTCTTTGCTGTCCACTACGCCTCCAATTTTGGTGTCATCTGCAAACTTACTAAAACTCCTATGTTCATATCCAAATTATTTACGTAAATGACAAAAAGTAGTGGATCCAACATTGATCCTTGTGGCACTCCACTGGTTACAGGCCTCCACGACCACCCTCTGACTTCTACCTTTGAGCCAGTTCTATATACAAATGGTTAGTTCTCCCTGTATTCCATGAGATCTAACCTTGCTAACTAGTATCCCTTGATTTGGAGATGCCGGTGTTGGACTGGGGTGTACAAAGTTAAAAATCACACAATGCCAGGTTATAGTCCAACAGGTTTAAATGGAAGCACTAGCTTTTGGAGCGCCGCTCCTTCATCAGGTGGTTGTGGAGTGCACAATTGTAAGGCACAGAATTTATAGCAAATGTTTACAGTGTGATGTAACTGAAATTATACATTGAAAAGTACCTTGATTGTCTGTTGAGTCTTTCATCTGTTCCAATACCATGATAGTTTCACTTCTTTCATGTATAAGTCATAAACCTTTTTTTAAAAAGTTGCAATGTCAGGTTAACTGTAACAATTGGTATTAGCTAGACAATATGTTGAAGGTGTTAGCCCCCTGTGTTCTCTTTCTGTGCCATAATGTTTAGACTGATTCTAATCTCCCTGAGGAACTTTGTCAAATGCCTTACTGGAGTCCATATAGATCTCGTCCACCGCTCTGCCCTCATCAATCCTCTTTGTTACTTCTTCAAAAAACTCAACCAAGTTCGTGAGACATGATTTCCCACACACAAAGCCATGTTGACTATCCCTAATCAGTCCTTGCCTTTCTAAATATTGTTGATCCTATCCCACAGGATTCCCTCCAACAACTCCAACACCAATGTCAGGCTCACAGATCTGTTGTTCCCTGGCTTTTCCTTACCACCTTTCTTTAATAGTGACACCACGTTAGCCAACCTCCAGTCTTCTAGCACCTCACCTGTGACTATCGATGATACAAATATCTCAGCAAGAGGCCCAGCAATCACTTCTCTAGCTTCCCACAGAGTTCCAGGGTACACCTGTTCAGGTCCTGGGGATTTATCTGCTTTTATGCATTTCAAGACATCCAGTCCCTCTTCCTCTGTAACATGGACATTTTTCAAGATGTCACCATCTGTTTCCCAACTTTCTGTATCTTCCATGTCTTTCTCCATAGTAAATATTGATGCGAAATACTCGTTTAGTATATCCCTCATTTCCTGAGGCTCCACACGTAGGCTGCCTTGCTGACATTTGGCGAGGCCCGATTCACTCCCTAGTTACTCTTTTGTCCTTAAAGCATTTATAAAACCCCTTTGAATTCTCCTTAACCCTATTTGCCAAAACTATCTCATGTCTCCTTTTCGCCCTCATGATTTTCCCCTTAAGTATACTCCTACTGCCTTTGTACTCTTCTAAGGATTCACTCGATCACTCCTGTCTGTTCCTGTCACATAAATACATTTTCATGTTCTATGTCAATGCAAAGCATTTTCAACTTCACAGCATTGTAATAATTTCTCCCTCCCTGAACAGAAAGATGTTGCTTCAGCCCCAGTCTGAGTGTATAGTCTATGCCAAAACCTCACTGCAATGCTAACAATAGGATTTATCCAAACAAAACTTCAAATGTCCACTCAGGCATTTTAATCCATTCTAATCCCATTTTCCGGCATTTGACCTACAGCTTTATATGCTGTGGCCTTTCAAGTGCTCATCTAAATGCTTCTTAAAAGTTGTAACGATTCCTGGCTCCAACATTAATTTAAGCAGTGAGTTCCAGATACCGATCTCAATCTTGGTAAAAACATTTTTCCTCAAATCCCGTTTAAAACTCCTGCTCATTACCTTAGAACAGTGTCTCTGGTTATCAAGCCCTTTAATAAAAGGTAAAAAGTTCTTGCTATCTACCCTCTCTATGCCATTCACAATTTTGTACATCTCAATCAGATCCCTCTTAGCCATGTGCCCTGTTTTTTCAAAGAAAGCAACACCAGCCCATCTCGATTCTTTTCAAAGTCGAATCACTGCAGCCCAAAAAACATTCTGGTGAATTTGTTCTGCACCCACTCTAGTGCCATCACATCCTTCTTACAGTGTGGTGACCCAAACTGAATGCAATACTCCAGCTGTAGTCTAACTGATGTTATATACAACTCCATCATAACCTCCTTGCTGTTGTACATTACATTACATTACATTACATTACAGTGTGGAAACAGGCCCTTCGGCCCAACAAGTCCACACCGACCCGCCGAAGCGAAACTCACCCATACATTACCCCTTACCTAACACTACGGGCAATTTAGCATGGCCAATTCACCTGACCTGCACATCTTTGGACTGTGGGAGGAAACCGGAGCACCCGGAGGAAACCCACACAGACACGGGGAGAACGTGCAAACTCCACACAGTTAGTCGCCTGAGGCGGGAATTGAACCCGGGTCTCCGGCACTGTGAAGCAGCAGTGCTAACCACTGTGCCACCGTGCCGCCCACAGTGTACTTCCTTGCCTTGCTAGTTTTTCCAAAATGCATCACCTCACTCTTTTCAGGATTAAATTTCAGCTATTATATCATTTGCAAACAAATTATACCTCCTACATTCACATTTAGATCATTAACCTACATTACAAGCAGCAAGGGAGCCAGCACTGAGCCCTCTGGAAACAGGCTTCCAATCACTGAAAGAGCTTTCAACCATGACCCAATGTTTTCTGCCACAAAGCCAATTTTGGAACCAATTTACCAAATTGCCCTGGAGCCCATGGGCTCTTAAGTTCTTAACTGGACTACCATGCAAAATTTTGGCAACAGCCTTACTGAAATCAATGTAGATTAGATCAAATGCTTTGCATTTGCATTCATCAGATGAAGGAACAGCGCTCCAAAAGCTAGTGCTTCCAAATAAACTTGTTGGACTATAACCTGGTGTTGTGTGATTTTTATCGATGACTCTACTAATCCTTGCCTCGGAATGTTTTGCAATAGTTTCCCTTCCACAGAAGTTAGATTTAATACAGATGCAAAGACCTCATTTAAAATCTCAGCAATGCCTTCTGGATCCACATGCATATTGCCATGTTGGACACTACTCTTCTGTTCCTAATATTCTTCTCAGCTGCCTTTGGGTTTTCCTTAATATTACCTGCCAGTGATTTTTCATGTCTACTCTTCACTTTCCTGAATCTTGAAAAGTTCTTAGAACCTTTAAAGTGGGTGAGGGTTCCCTACCATTGCCCGGAATCTAACTTGTATTCATGACTATCTCATGGCCAGCTGGAATTATACGCATGGACACAATCTCCTTAGTTCACCACAAAAAACACGTGTGTTACAAGCCCAATTATTTGCATGAGGCACGTACCTGGCAAAGTAAACTTCTGCCTCCAAGTGAGTGCAAACATCTTCAGTGACTTGACTCCTTAATAGGTTCTTTTTCAGAATGGCAGCCGGTGACGAGCGGTGTCCCGCAGGGTTCGGTGCTGGGGCCACAGCTGTTCGCATTATATATTAACGATTTGGATGAGGGAACCGGGGGCATTCCAGCGAAGTTTGCCGATGATACGAAGTTAGGTGGACAGGCAGGTAGTACTGAGGAAGTGGGGAGGCTACAGAAGGATCTAGACAGGTTGGGAGAGTGGTCCAGGAAATGGCTGATGGAATTTAACGTGAGCAAGTGCGAGGTCTTGCACTTTGGCAAAAAGAATAAAAGCATAGACTACTTTCTAAATGGTGAGAAAATTAATAAAGCCAAAGCACAAAGGGATCTGGGAATGCTAGTCGAGGATTCTCTAAAGGTAAACATGCAGGTTGAGTCCGTGATTAAGAAAGCGAATGCAATGTTGTCTCTTATCTCAAGAGGGTTGGAATATAAAAACAGAGATGTACTACTAAGACTTTATAAACCTCTGGTTAGGCCCCATTTGGAGTACTATGTCCAGTTTTGGTCCCCACACCTCAGGAAGGACATACTGGCACTGGAACGTGTCCAGCGGAGATTCACACGGATGATCCCTGGAATGACAGGTCTAACATATGAGGAACGGCTGAGGATACTGAGATTGTATTCGTTGGAGTTTAGAAGATTAAGGGGAGACTTAATAGAGACGTACAAAATAATACATGGCTTGGAAAAGGTGGATGCTAGGAAATTGTTTCAGTTAAACGAGGAGACTAGGACCCGTGGACACAGCCTTAGAATTAGAGGGGGTCATTTCAGAACAGAAATGCGGAGACATTTCTTCAGCCAGAGAGTGGTGGGCCTGTGGAATTCATTGCTACGGAGTGCAGTGGAAGCCGGGACGCTAAATGTCTTCAAAGCCGAGATTGATAGATTCTTGTTGTCTCGAGGAATTAAGGGCTACGGGGAGAACGCTGGTAAGTGGAGCTGAAATGCGCATCAGCCATGATTGAATGGCGGAGTGGACTCGATGGGCCGAATGGCCTTACTTCCACTCCTATGTCTTATGGTCTTATGGTCTTAATATCTACTGCATTTCCCTGGTCAAACATTAACAGTAAAGTTTCTCCATGTTGATCAGCTCATGAATAGTCTGTTGTTGTTAAGTGCTAACAGTGTTTGGGGCAAAGCCTGACCACGTCAACAATCTTGCCCATGAGAAGCAGCATCTCTGGCTTATGCTAACAAATCTAGATAGGTAAGCAGGGCTGAACTCAAAAGGGGATCTTTGTCTTTGTGTCCCATGGAAACCTTTGGTGAAAGGCTAACATGACTGTGTTCCCAAAATTGCAACAAAAAGTCAGTGATTTCATTGGAATATGGAGCATCAAGAAGTAATTCAGAAGTGTAGAGTCATAAAGTCATAGATCATGGAAACAGACCCTTCGGTCCAACTCAGAAGTTAGATTTACTATCTTATAGTGTTCTAGTTTACACCTACCTCTCTTCTTGAATAATTATACCACCTTAGCTGTCCTCCAGTCCTCAGGTACCACTCCTTAATACAGGCAACTCTTCTCCCTCAATGCTAATCTGTTCAAACATAGCAAGCCCACTCCCTGATTTCAAGACTTAAATGTTCCGTCTCTTGAGTCAATATCCTGTTCGACAGTGATAGAATCCCTGCAGTGTGGAAGCAGGCCATTCAGGTAGGTAAAAACAATGACTGCAGATGCTGGAAACCAGATTCTGGATTAGTGGTGCTGGAAGAGCACAGCAGTTCAGGCAGCATCCGAGGAGCAGTAAAATCGATGTTTCGGGCAAAAGCCCTTCACTGATGAAGGGCTTTTGCCCGAAACGTCGATTTTACTGCTCCTTGGATGCTGCCTGAACTGCTGTGCTCTTCCAGCACCACTAATCCAGAAGCAGGCCATTCAGCCAACTGAGTCCACACCAACCCTCAAAGAGCTTTCCATCCAGACCCACCCTTCTATCCCTGTAACCCTGCATTTCACATCTAGTCTGCACATTCTTGGACACTATTGGCAACTTCCCATGGCTAATCCACCTAATCTGTTCATTTTTGGACTGTGAGAGGAAACTGGAGCAAACCCACGCAGACACAGGGAGAATGTGCAAATTCCACACAGACAGTTGCTCAAGGGTGGAATCAAACCGGGGTCCCTGGTGCAGTGAGGCACTGAGCCACCATGCTGCTCTTTGCATTGCTACCTCACACTTGTAGCAGTGCGAAGCGTTGAGTAGACACTTGTACATACCCTGATGGAGCATAGCAAGGCATTCATCCTCTTGCATTCATTTGGAGCCAGACTTTCTTGAGCCGCTCATGAGTACTGACATCTGCAGCAACCTCTATCCAACTTGTCTTTTCTCAGTTAGGATGGCCTTTTCTCTCCTGGACAGTCTTCAGGAGAACATCCAGAGAGCCATTGCTAAAGTCTTGCTTCACGTTTGTTCTGGTCTTTGACCAGGGGTGGGTGGGGATGAAAAACAGAGTTTGAGTAGTGCACCTGGGTTGCAGATTGATGGCCGCCTGGATACCTTTAAAATATAGTGCACGCATGTTGGAGTGCGGAAAGTTCTGGAGGGGACCATAACTTGTCCCCCATGAAATTGCCCATGCATATTTAATAAGCTTGAGTTAACATTAGCGTGTGGGAACGAACCCACTTTTATGCTTGCCTCAATGCTTAGTTTGAAAAGGAAATTCCACCCAGATCACTATCGCCTAGAGAAATGTAGCAGCCAATGTGCACACAACAGTGTCTCACTATCAGCAATATAAGGTAGTTCACCAAAAAAATCAGTTTCAGTGATAAATATTGGGCAGGACAACTTTCCAGCAGGTTAGTGCTATAGGGATCTTTTATAGTCACTCAAAGGATTTTGACAGAGTCTCAGTTTAACACATTGTCCAAAAGTCACATCTCCAACAACCTACTGCATTTTCAGTGCCGCCTGCTGCTCCAGACTAGCTCATACTGGAGTGGAGATTGATCCTACCGCTACAAACAGAGGCAACATAGCCAAGGAAGCAAAACGGATTACCACATGCAGTTTACGTCATGTTTGGAAAGTCATGTCAGTACAATAAGTCTTTTTATAAGTGCATGTTCTTTTGACTATTCCTGATTCAACAACGCAACCATGACATACTCCTAGAAGGGAATAAGTCATAGAACATTTCAATCTGACAGCCTGACATTCGATAGAGTGAGCTGTGTTATTTTGTAGTCCCAGTGGGAAACTTACATTCACAGTTCTGAACTGCTTCATGTGTTTTGAGATGCTCCCACCCATTCTGACAGCATATTTACAATTATAACAGCTGGACGAAGCACTTACTCCCGGCTGGGAGAATCTGAACCAGAGTCTGGCCAGACTCGGATGACATGCAGTCAGGCACTCAACCAGCATATACAGTATGAGAATAAAATAAAAATTAACCCCTACCTGTCTAGAACCTGTGTTGTATCCACCAGTCTCTACTCAGCAGAGAATCGCAAAAAAACAGTGTCAGCATAACTTTTTTAAGGGGAAATCTCATTTTCGTTTCCTGGTTGAAATATACCACTTCAGGCTAACCAGCAGTGTAAAGTTACAAATTATAAAACACCAGGTTATAGTCTCCAACAGGTTTATCTGGAAGTACAACAGGTTTATCTGGGTGGCATGGTGGCACAGTGGTTAGCACTGCTGTCTCACAGTGCCAGAGACCTGAGTTCAATTCCCACCTCAGGCGACTGACTGTGTGGAGTTTGCACATTCTCCCCGTGTCTGGGTGGGTTTCCTCCAGGTGCTCCGGTTTCCTCCCACAGTCCAAAAATGTGCAGGTTAGGTGAATTGGCTGTAGTGTTAGGTGCAGGGGTAAATGTAGGGGAATGGGTCTGGGTGGGCACGCTTTGGCAGGTCGGTGTGGACTTGTTGGGCCGAAGGGCCTGTTTCCACACTGTAAGTAATCTAATCTACAAGTTTTTGGAGCGCTGTTTCTTGGTCAGTTAGTTAGTGGAGTAGGATCATAGGACATCTCCACATCACAGCAGTGTAAAAGCAAATCCCTCTTTACACGCTTAACTATTGTGGCTTCTTTCATGAATCATTCATGGGAGTAGGTGACATTGGCTAGACCCAAATGCCATGGAGAAGATGGTCCCACTAAACGATTGGTGGCTCAGTGGTTAGCATTGCTACCTCACAGTGCCAGAGACCCAGTTTTGATTCCTCCTTCAGCTGACTGTGTAGAGTCTGCACATTCTCCTTGTGGGTTTCCTCCTGGTGCTCTGGTGTCCTCCCACACTCCAAAGATTAAGAGCATTGGCCATTTGTTAAATGTTAAATTGCCTATTGTGTTCAGGAATGTGCAGGCTAGGTGAATTAGCTGTGGAAAATGCAATGTTACAGGGATAGTGTGGAGGGTGGGGTGGGGTGGGATGCTCTTCAGAGGGTTGGCATGGGCTGAATGGCCTGATTCCACACTGTAAGGATTCTATGGTGATGAGCTACCTTCTTGAAGTTTTGAAGTTCTTGGGATAAAGGCAATGCTGTTCGGAAGAGTGTTCCAGCATTTTGACCTAGAGAAAGTAGTGATAGTTTTACAAGTCAGAAAAGTGAGTGGCTTGGTGGGGAATTTGTAGGCAGTGGTGTGCTCATGCATCTGTTACCAGAGTCCTTCGAAATAATAAAGGTTGCAAGTTTGGAAGGTACCATTGAAGAAGATTGGCACTGCACTGGATTTTACATACTGCTACATTTGTGCATCGGAGGTGAAGTGTGTGTTGAAGGGAACAGCTGGACTGCCCATCAAGTGGGTTGCTTTATCCTGGATAGTGCCAAGCTTCTTGAGTGTTGCTGGAGCTGGACTCATCCGGGCAACCAGGGAATATTTCATCACACCCCTGACATGTGCTTTGTGGACAAGCTTTGGGAGATAGGAGGTGAGTTAGTCACCACAGGTTTCTAGCCTCTTGACCTGCTTTTGTAGCCATTGTATTTATATGCATAGTCCTATTCTGTTTTTGATCAATGATAAGCCCAGAATATTGATAGTGGGGGAAACAGCAATGGTAATGCCTTTGAGCATCAGGGGAGATGGTTAGATTCCCTCTTATTGGAGATGGTCATTGCATGGCATGTATGTGGCCAAAATGTTATTTGCCAGTTTTCAGCCCAAGCCTGGATATTGTCTAGATCTTGCTGTATTGGAAAAGGACTGCTTCAATATCTGAGGAGTCATGAAAGAAATCACAGAGTCATAGAATCATAGAGATGTACAGCATGCAAACAGACCCTTCGGTCCAAACTGTCCATGTCGACCAGATATCCCAACCCAATCTAGTCCCACTTGCCAGCACCCGACCCATATCCCTCCAAACACTTCCTATTCATATACCCATCTAAATGCCTTTTAAATGTTGCAGTTGTACCAGCCTCCACCACTTCCTCTCACAGCTCATTCCATACCCGCATCACCCTCTGTGTGAAAAAGTTGCCCCATAGGTCTCTTTAATGTCTTTCCCCTCTCACCTAAACCTATGCCCTCTAGTTCTGGACTCCCCGACCCCAGGGAAAAGACTTTGCCTATTTACCCTATCCATGCCCCTTATAATCTTTCAAGGAGCTATGAATCTGCACTCCAAGGTCTCTTTGTTCAGCAACACTCCCTAGGACCTTACCATTAAGTGTATAAGTCCTGCTAAGATTTGCTTTCCCAAAATGCAGCATCTTGCATTTATTTGAATTAAACCCCATCTGCCATTGGCCCATCTGGTCCAGATCCTGTTGTAATCTGAGGTAACCCTCTTCGCTGTCCACTACACCTCCAATTTTGGTGCTGAACATTATGCAATTATCGGTGAACATTCCCGTTTCTGACCTTATGATGGGGGAAGGTCATTGACAATGCAGCTGAAGATGGTTGGGCCTAGGACATACACCTGGGAACTGTTTTAGAACTGAAATTAATAATGCCAACAATATTAACCATTTTCCTTTTTGCTAAATATAACTCCAACTAGCAGGACAATTTCCTCCGATTCCCATTGATTTCCATTTACTTCTCAACAATTCAAAAGCATTTACTTCCATCTCTCTATCTGGAAATTTATTTTATCCACTGATCTATCTGTATGCAAATAAAAGTCTTAAAATGCCCTTGTTTTATTCAGTTGAATCCGAACCTTAGAACCAATCTGGAGGTTTAGTAAATGTGATTTCTATATGGGCTGAAAGAGAACTCACCTATGATGAGAAAGAATGGGACAAATTCCAGGTCAACATCTCAGTGGAGTTGAGGTAAATTGAGGAAAAAAAATGATCTCACTGTTCCACCAGAGGGCACTCCACTCAAAAGATATATAATAAACTAATTTGGCCTCTCCTTCCTCCATAATTGAGGAAGGTCATTTGAACTATCATTACCACAGAAATGACCCAACACTTATCTATTTTAATATCTATCTGGTCCTAAACAATTCCACAGCTTTTACTTCCATTTCTCTCTCTGGATATTCATTCCATTCAATGGCCACCTTTTCGCAAAATGAAAATCAATCTTAATACTACTTCTTTTTTCATTAGTTTGAAACTATAACACTAGTTTCTTCAGATCAACCTGAATAAGTATCTTTTATGGCTTAATGAAATCACATCTCAGCCGCAGATGTAAAACCCAAGTTGTAAAGAATTGATTTCAATTATTTGAATTATTGTAGTCACATGTACCTAAGTACAGTGAAAAGCTTTGTTTTGCGAACAGTACAGGCAGATCATAGCAAACAAGGACATACAGATAATAGGGTGCTTAGACAGAGTGAGGTTATGGCTGATGGAAAGTGCACAAAGCAAGATCAACATTTTTTGAAGTTACAGAGGTCCAGTCAAGACTCTAATAACAGTAGGGCAGAAGCTGTTCTTGAACTGTTGGTGTGTGTTCAAGTCTCTGTCTCTTCTGCCTGATGAATGAAGTTGTAAGAGAGCCTTACCAGAGCAGGACGGGTCTTTGATGTTGTTGGTAAGCTTTCTGTGGCAATGAAAGTGTAAATACAGTCCACGAATGGGAGATTGGCGTCCATGATGGTTTGGGCTTTGCACACAACCTTCTGTATTGCTTATGGTCCTGGGCTGAGCAGTTATGTACCTGGATAGAATGTTTTCTCTGGTGCATCTGTAAAAGTTGGTGAGGGTCCTTATGGCCATGCTGAATTTCCTAAGCCATCCAAGGAAGAAGAGGTGTTGATGTGCCTTCTTGACCATCACATCCACCTAGGAGGTCCAGGACAGATTGTGGATTATCGTCACTCCCAGGAATTTGGACCCTCTCGACCCAGCTCCGTCGATGTAGATGGGGGTGGGGGGGGGGGAAGCGGAGGAGGGGGGGTGGGATGCGTGCCATGTCCTCCTTTTTTTTCTGAAGCCAATGATCAGTTCTTTTGTTTTTCTGACATTGAGAAAGAGGTTGTTATCATTGCATGATGCCACCAAGCCCTCTAATTCCTTCCTGTATTCTGATTCATCATTGGTAGATATCTGTCCAATCAGAGTGGTGTCATCAGCGAATTAGGAGATGGTGTTCGCACAGAATTTGGCTACACAGGCATGGGTGGACAGAGAGTACAGCAGCGGGCTGAGAACCCATCCTTGCAGAGTGCCAGTGTTGTGGGTTATCGTACAGAAGGTACAGTTGTCTATCTTCACTGATTGCAGTCTGTGGGTCAGGGAGCTGAGGATCCAGTTGCAGAAGGCAAAGCCAAGACCTTGGTCTCAGAGTTTTGAGATTAGCCTGGTAGTAATTATGGTGTTAAAGGCGGAGCTGTAGTCGATGAATAGGAGCCTGATGTAGCTGTCCTTGTTATCCAGATATTCCAGGGATGAGTTCAGGGCCAGTGAAATAGTATCTGCTGTGGACCTGTTTCACCAGGAGGCCAATTGTAGGGGATTGAGGCAGGCTGGGAGAGTTGATGTGAGCCATGACTAATCTCTCGAAGCACTTCATGATTATGGAGGTCAGTGCAACTGGGTGGTAGTCATTAAGGTACGTTGCATGAGCTTTCTTAGGTACTGAGATGATGGTGGTCTTGTTAATCAGGTGCTGAAAATGTGTTGCTGGAAAAGCGCAGCAGGTCAGGCAGCATCCAAGGAGCAGGAGAATCAACATTTCGGGCATGAGCCCTTCTGAAGAAGGGCTCATGCCCGAAACATCAATTCACCTCCTCCTTGGATGCTGCCTGACCTGCTGCGCTTTTCCAGCAACACATTTTCAGCTCTGATCTCCAGCATCTGCAGTCCTCACTTTCTCCTTCTTAATCAGGTGGGACTTCAACTTGTAGCAAGGAAAGTTGATGATGTTGGTGAATACCTCCACCTCCAGGTTCACATTGGATCAAATTGCATGGCTGGGGACTCTGTCTGGGTCAATCACTTTCCTCAGATTGACTCTCAGTAAGACCGATCTGTCATCCGACAGAGAAAACAGGTGCATCTGGGGATGTTGGGGCAAGTGATACATGCACCACTAGCATTCTGCTCAAACCAAGCATAGAAAGCATTGAGCACATCAGGAGGGGATGTGTCTGTCACCTATCTTGCTCTGCTTCATTTCATTTCCCGTTATGTTGTGTAAGCCTTGCCACAGGCAGCGGATGCCCGTCTGGTTAATTTGGGCCTTTAACTTGGTCTGGTACTGCCTCTTGGTATCTCTGATGGTTTTACGGAGGTCGTATCTTGGTATCTCTGATGGTTTTACGGAGGTCTGGGTGGTCTGACTTGAATGCTGCATGCCTGGTCTTCAGTAGACAATGGATTTCCCTGTTCATTCAAGGTTTCTGGATGGGGAACACATGGATTGGCTTCTTTGGTATGGAGTGCGCGATATATTTGTGAATGAAGTCCGTGACAGTAATAGCATACTTTTTAAAAAATTCATCTGTGAGACGTGGGCTTCATTGATAGCCCAATCCTATTTACCCATGAGCAGGTAGTGGTGAGCTGCCTTCTTGAATCGCTGCAGTCCACTTGCTGTGAATTGAACCACGATGTCGGTAGGGTGGGAATTCTAGAATTTTGATCCAATGACTGTGAAGGAACGGTGATATATTTCCAAGTCAGGGTGGGAGTGGCTTGGAAGGGAATTTGCAGAAGGTGGTGTTCCCAAGTACCTGCTGCCCTTGTCCTTCTAGATGGAAGTGGTCGTGGGTTTGGAAGGTGCTATCTAAGGATCTTTGGTGAACTTTTGCAGTGCATCTTGTGGATAGTGTACACTACTGCTACTGAGTGCCAGCGGTGGAGGGATTGAATGTTTGTAGATGTGGTGTCAATCAAGCGGGTTGCTTTATCCTGGATGGTGTCAAGCTTCTTGCGTGTTGTTGCAGCTGACCCCATCCAGACAAATGGGGAGTATTCCATCACACTCCTCACTTGTGCCTTGTAGATGATGTATAGATAGTCCCTTGTAGACTTTGGGGTGTCAGGAGGTGAGTTACTCGTTGCAGTATCCCTAGTCTCTGGCCTGCTCTTGTAGCCACTGTATTTATGTGTTTATGTGGTGAGTCCAGTTGAGTTTCTGGTCAATGGTGACCCCAAGTGGGGGATTCAGTGATAGTGAAACCGTTGAAAGTCAAGTGTGTTGGTTGGAGTGTCTCTTATTGATGATGGTCATTGTCTGGTATTTGTGTGGCGTGAATGTTACTTCCCACTTGTCAATCTAAGCCTGGATATTGTCTAGATCTTATTCCAAGCAGTCCTGGAGAAGCTCTTGCACTGCCTCAGACCAGCATTGTACTACTTTCTGTGAAGGATCTTCCTGTTTCAACTTTTGCTGAAGGATCAGTAGACTGAAGTCCATATAGATCACATCTACTGCTCTGCCGTCATCAATCTTCTTTGATACTTCTTCAAAACACTCAATCAAGTTTGTGAGACATGATTTCCCACGCACAAAACCATGTTGACTATCCTGAATCAGTCCTTGCCTTTCCAAATACATGTACATCCTGTCCCTCAGGATTCCCTCCAACAACTTGCCCACCACCGAGGCCAGGCTCACTGGTCTATAGTTCCCTGGCTTGTCTTTACCACCCTTCTTAAACAGTGGTGCCACATTTGCCAACCTCCAGTCTTCCGGCACCTCACCTGTGACTATCGATGATACAAATATCTCAGCAGGAGGGCCAGCAATCACTTCTCTAGCTTCCCACAGAGTTCTCGGGTACACCTGATCAGGTCCTGGGGATTTATCCACTTTTAACCGTTTCAAGACATGCAACACTTCCTCATCTGTAATCTGGACATTTTGCAAGATGTCACTATCTATTTCCCTACAGTCTACAAAGCTATCTCATGTCCCCGTTTTGCCCTCCTGATTTCCCTCTTAAGTATACTCCTACTTTCTCCATACTCTTCTAAGGATTCACTCAATCTATCCTGGTTATACCTGACATATGCTTCCTTCTTTTTCTTAACCAAACCCTCAATTCCTTTAATCATCCAGCATTCCCTATACCTACCAGCCTTCCCTTTGACTATCTATATACCGTTGAAATTGATTTGCATTTCCAAATTTGTATCACTGATAATATTTGAAATTTTACTCTCTAAAGCATTTATACGTATCAAGAATCTGTGATTAGATTACCTGCACTGTGGAAACAGGCCCTTCGGCCCAACACGTCTACACCGACCCTCCGATGAGTAGCCCACCCAGACCCCTTTCCCTCCGACTAATGCACCTAACACTATGGGGCAATTTACCATGGCCAATTCACCTGACCTGCACATCTTTGGACTGTGGGAAGAAACTGGAGCACCCAGGGGGAACCCACGCAGACACGGAGAGAATGTGCAAACCACACAGACAGTCGCCCAAGGCTGGAATCGAACCTGGGTTTCTACTGCTGTGAGGCAACAGTGCTAATCACTGGGCCACCATGCTGTCCCATAACTTATTTCTCAGAACTGAAGGCTCTGAATGAGGATCAGCTTGATGGCTGTCCTTGACACTACCTAATTTTCCCAATTTTCTCCAAATATCACAACTGGATGCCGAATTCAATTTAGCAAATAAGAATCTTATGAGCTTTGTCCAGAATACCTTCACTTCTTCTGCACTCAATACCGCTATTTACCCAAGATATCATTTACAGGGTCATTTAGTAACGATCTCTCAGATTTGAGGACTATCTACAATTCTGTAGTGTGGAAAGTGAGTGAGGGATAATTTTACACTGTTTGCATAGTATATTATCACTTGCCTGACTGTTGAAGTAAAATATTAATTGGAAGTGCAACATTAATGAATGGTTCTTATAGAGGTGTGTTTAAAGACCCCAGTTGACTCTAATGCACTTGTACATTAACAGAACCAGTAAGGGACAATGGGTTGAATGGACTCCTACTGCACTGTAATAATTCCATAACTCTGTGACCACAAGTTAATATCTTCTATCCTTCAGCCAATTTACATAGTTGACATTGACTCTATTTTCCCATTCGCATCAATTTAGTTTACGAATCTTTTATGTGGTACTTTGTCAATTTCTTTTTAAGAATCACGTGGACAACTTCCGTTACAATGCTTTTGACAACCTGGTTTGTTAATTCATCAAAAATCCATGTAGAATATGAAATCAAACAGGATTTGGACATGCTGGTGTTGGACTTGAGTGTACAAAGGTAACAATCACACAACACCAGGTTATTGTCCAATAGGTTTATTTGGAAGCACTAGCTTTCAGAACGCTGCTCCTTTGTCAGGTGGTTGTGGAATATAAGATCGTAAAACACAGAATTTGCATCACTCTGTAAACTTTTGCTGTAAATTCTGTGCTGTAAAACTATAAATTTTAACAAAATCAAACGTAATCTGCATTTTACAATCTGTGCTGATTCTCCTGAATAATAGAAAAAATGTTCAAATGCCTGTTAATTCTGCCTCCCCCGCCCCTCCTGATTAGTGCTTCTAAAAAGTTACCCACTGAGAAACTGACTGGACAATCATTCCCAGAAATGACAAGATGATTTTTGAAACATTAATGTGAATAGAAATAAAATCTAAAATGTAAGCCTTTCTTCCCATGCATTTTAAAATGCTTATTCGGAAGTATGCAAGAAAATCTACTTATCTAGTTTGGACTCTGGATCAGCAGTTTAATAATTTAGCAACAGTGAGAGAAGTAAGGGTTGGATTAGGTGCCTTCACTGGACCTATGATACTGCATTTTTGAGCAAAAGCCTTTGACTGCAGTTTGCACTAATCACAGAATCAACTGCAGCAGTCACTAAATTACTTCAACAGCCCCACCTGCGTCCACAACCTTAGTTCATGAAGTATTGCTGTAATGTAGGAATCTCAACAATTAATTCACACAGTGCAAGGCTGCCAGAAACAACATTAAGATCATATAGCAGACAATCTGTTTCACTGATTTTAGTCAGCACGGCCAGCAGGAGAGAGATAAGAGCAGAAGTAAACTACCTGAGGAAAAAGAAGTTTTAATAAATGTATTGCTAGCTGAATTCGGGTTGCCAATGTCAAGGTGTTAGCAAAATCTTTAAGATAAAACAAACACTAGATGCCATTCTTCAGGGAATTTGAGAGGCTTGACCCTGCCAAATTCTCAAGCAAAACATGGACAAAGAGAATACTGAAGCTCAATATTGAATGTTCACATGAGGCATGTAGGTTCAATAGAGGCATAGTATCTTCACTTTCCTGTTGTATGAGGCCTAATTTCACAGCAAATGCTGTGTCTCAAACTAATTTGTTGGAAAGGAGTTAAAAGTGACAAGGCAGTGAAAAATAGAATTTAATTAGAGAGTTGGTGTTAGTTTTTTTAACATTCACTTTTCCAAGTTAACCTCAAATATGAGGGAGAGCCTTAACTGAGGCAAACAAATGTTAAATTATAACATTAGAGATTAACACCTCTCATTTTGACTTTAGCTATATACCTGAATATGTTTCGAAATTATAATACAATGACAACAGTCACAAGTGCAAACATACAGTCTGCAAACAATTTGAATTTTCTTTTAAGTTCTGAAATTCTCAAGTTAAATATTTCCTCATGTATATTTACAAATTTAATGAACAAAGTTAATTTTTGGGGAAAAAAAGTAGAAATGTTCAGTTGATTTTCTGCACTCCTTATAGGCAGAAATTAATGCAGCTATTTCCAATGACACAGTTGACAGATCAACATTCCTACCACTTTTCTGGGCAACAGCAGCTTTCAAACAAGAATCGAACAATTGAAGAAATTGGAGGGGTTCTGGGGGTGGCACAGTGATTAGCACTGCTGCCTCACAGCACCAGGGTCCCAGGTTCAATTCCAGCATTGGGTGACTGTCTGTGTAGAGTTTGCACATTCTCCCTGTGTCTGCATGGGTTTTGTCCGGGTGCTCCAGTTTCCTCACACAGTCACAAAGATGTGCAGAGCAGGTGAATTGGCGATGCTAAAATTAGATTGGATTCCCTACAGTGTAGAAACATGCCCTTCAGCCCAACAAGTCCACACCGACCCTCCGAAGAGTAACCCGCCCAGTTCCATTCCCCTCTGGCTAATGCATGTAACACTATGAGCAATTTAGCATGGCCAATTTACCTGACCTGCACATCTTTGGACTTGTGGGAGGAAACCCACGCAGACACGGGGAGAATATGCAAACTCCACACAGATGTCACCCAAGGCTGAAATCAAACCTGGGACCATGGTGCTGTGAGGCAGTAGTGCTAACCACTGAGCCACCATGCTGCCCTAAAATTGCCCATAGTGTTAGGTGCATTAGTCAGAGGGAAGTGGGTTACTCTTCAGAGGGTCGGTGTGGACTTGTTGGGCCAAAGGGCCTGTTTCCGTACTGTAGGGAACCTAACTGGGACTAGGTATGTTGTTCTTACAGAAAGATGACACGGACTTGATGGGCCTATTGGCTTGCTTATATGCTGTAACCATTATTGTATATGGTTTTAATACATGTTTTGTCTGTTTCCGTTTTAACAGCATAAAAGTTCAATATCTCTGCAGCTACATGATTTTCTTCCAAATTGCAGGGCATCTATGCAAGAAATACCACTGGGTGTGGCCTTTTTGCAATACTGCTCTACTTTGCCATCCAGATGAGTAATGTGGTTGAAAACAAAGTCAGGATTGTTCTCAGTGCTGTTTTACAACTTGTCACAAATAGATTTGTTAACGTCAACCCTTCTGAAACAGAGTGAACACCTCATTTGCAGGACAACAGAGCTGCAGTCCTTTTGTTAGTCTTCAACTTTTCTTCCAGGACTGAGGTTAGATTATCGTAGGTTGGTAACAGTTCCTCCTTGAATATACATCCTGTCTTGCTAATTGCCTGCATTCAGATGCAAACTGGCATCGGCTCCACAATCAAAGGCTCAAGATAACAACCGAGGGAAAAGAGAGTTTTGGATTAAAAGAATACTTCAATGCAGAACATGGCTTTCAGTGTCATTCAGGAGATTCCTTTTTCATAAACCAGAGAATAATTATAGATATGAGAAATGATTTGATCTGTCATAATTTTCCCACCAAAGTGGGATGAAAACTACCCTATTGCAAGATCCAATTGTTTCTTAAATGATTCTCAAAGTTTTTGACACCACTATTTATCTGGAAGTTTATTTTGCACATTGATTACTCTGTATGAAAAGAGTTTCCTGATTTCACTTTGTAAATGCTAGTCTGACCCTGTGACTCCTAACTGTGCACCAAAAGCTTCTTTTAAAATAACATTCTGAATTACATTTTCTTCATGTCATTTTAAAAATCTTACACCTCTCTTCACTAGATCGCCACTCAGATGTTCCTTTACAAGTGTGATGAGACCAATGAATTGGGCTTCATTGTAAGCCCTGGGAGTAACCAATAGCCTCATGGTTTTCATCTTAAAATCCCCACAGTGTGGAAACAGGCCATTCAGCCCAACGCATCCACACCAACCCTCCGAAGAGCATCCCACCCAGACCCACCTCGCTACCTATAACCCTGCAATTTCCTATGGATAATGCACTTAACACATCCCTGAACACTATGGGTAAATTAGCATGGCCAATCTACTTAACCTGCACATCGTTGGACTGTGGGGGGGAAACTGGAGCATGCAACAGAAACCCACGCATAAATGGGAAGAATGTACAAACGCCACACAGACAGTCACCTGAGGTGGAATGAAACCGGGTCCCTGGCACTGCGAAACAGCAGTGCTAACCACTAGGCCACCATGTTGCCCTGCTCTCCTTCCTGTCACAGTTAAACATTGAATCTGCAATTCTCCACCACAGAGTCAATTCCCAAACCTCTCTATTCTTCATTTCTAAAAAGACAAAGTTAGATGTTTAAAAAAGGCTTACAATTTCTTATGGTCTTACTACTACACTTTGAAGTAGGACTCCTGCTCAAATGCCAGAGATGTCCCAGACTTGGTTCCTTTTCTTACTGTTTAGATTAGACTCCCTACAGTGTGGAAACAGGCCCTTCGGCCCAACAAGACCACACCGACCCTCTGATGAGTAACCCACCCAGTTACAATTCACTCTGACTAATGCACCTAATAATATGGGCAATTTAGCATGGGCAATTCACCTGATCTGCACATCTTTGGACTGGGAGCGGAAACCAGAGCACCCAGAGGAAACCCACACAGACATGGGGAGAATGGGCAAACTCCACACAGTCAGCCGAGGCTAGAATCAAATCTGGATGCCTGGAGCTGTGAGGCAGTAGTGCTAACAATTGAGGCCCTGATGGCTTCAGTGATGGCCCTAGCCCAAACAGAGCACAGCGCCCTTGGTACAGGTTGCCAAAATCTGACTTGTCTGTGCTCTGAACACAATTGCCTCACCCTCTTCCAAGCACAGAGACTTATCCCAGCTCTGGGCTCAGTGACGTCACCTCCAACATGAGTTGAAGTGTGTGGTGCTGGAAAAGCATAGCCGGTCAGGCAGCATCTGAGGAGCAGGAGAATCAACGTTTCAGGCATAAGCCCTGATAAGCCCTCGATTCTCCTGCTCCCCGGATGCTGCCTGACTGACTGTGCTTTTCCAGCATCACATTCTTCGACTCTGAGCTCCAGCATCTGCAGTCATCACTTTCTCCACCTCCAACACGACCCCAGTTAGCCCAAACTCTCTGCATCCCTCTCCTGCCATCACAGGAACAAGTCTAGTGAAGGTGGCCTCCAAGATGGTGCGGGAGCATGGCAAGTTTTCCTAACCTAATCATTCCCTCACATCTATTTAATCATTCTACTCTTTTAAATCTCAATTGTTAGTCTGTCAGAATTACTAACAATCTTCTTTTAAATCTGCTTACAGATCTGGCAAAATTTCAACCTCAAGAAATAACCGATTGCATCGGACCATGGAGAGCAGGACCTCCTGGAGGGGCCGACAGCTTATGGGACCCATCAACTGAATTGCAACAACAGAGTGACTATTCCCTTATCAGCTTCTCAAAGGCCTGACACAGAGGTTGATCAGTGATCTGACTTTGTGGAGTGGACCCTACCTCATGGAGACTCGACATTGAGGCCCGACCAGACCGAGAACAAGATCCTCCAGAATACCTGAGGCTGTGACCAGTGCTCTGGGCCCCCTCAGCTGCATCCACTTATCTTCCAGAACAGTAGACCATCCACTCTGACTCCCGGTCCCAGACAGAAGCAGCCACTTACCTCGGAAACATGGGAGATCCGTTGGCCTGCATGTAAGACTGAAACAACGTGGATTGAAGTCTGCCTCCCCAGCATACTCCTGGTAAGCATCCAATCCATTGAAAAAAGCTGAGAGTTTCTCAATCCACTAGATAGTCCATATGGTGTCCTTGGGCAAGGCAAAGGGTGGAGGGGTCTGCCTCCTGACCAATAGTGGCACAGTGGTTAGCACTGTTGCCTCGCAGCACCAGGGTTCCAGGTTCAATTCCAGCCTCAGGCAACTGGCTGTGTGGAGTTTGCACATTCTCCCCATGTCTACGTGGGTTTCCTCCGGATGATCTGGTTTCCTCCCACAATCCAAAGATGTGCAGATCAGGTGAATTGGCCATGCTAAATTGCCCGTAGTGTTAGGTGCATTAATCAGAGGGAAAATGGGTCTTTGCAGGTTACACTTCGGAGGGTGGGTGTGGACTGGTTGGGCCGAAAGGCCTGTTTCCACCCTGTAGGGAATCTAATCTAATCTCTGGATGCTTGGACATGCTTACACTGGCGAGTTATTGTTGCTGGACCGAGCATATCAAGTGCCATCCCGACTATCTGCTGGGGGAGTTACTTCCACTATCCTGAGAGCAGCTTACATCCCAACCCATGTAGAATGCGATGAAATATATATCCCACAAATAACCTTGAAATGGAATACCCTGGCGCCTTGTTCATTATAGCCGGCGACTTCAACAGGCAAACGTCAAGAATGTGCAGCCAAGATACCATCAACATGTCTCCTGTCCTACCAAATACCCTGGATACAACCATCAAAGATGCCTACTGCTCACCCCACCCACACTTTGCTTCCTCTCCTAGTTTACCAGCAGGAACTGAAGTGTGAGGATCTGGTACAGAAAGTCGTACAGTGCTGGTCTGAGGTAACGGACAAGATTCTACATGACTGCTTGGTGTCAGTAGACTGGTCCATATTGAAGAACTCAGTGGCCAACCTCAAGGAGTATTCCACTAACCTCAGTAAGTGAATAAAGGACTGGGTGTCAAAGAAGTTAATCCAAGTGCTTCCCAACCGGAAACCATAGATGAACCGAAAGATTCACTCCCTACAGGAGCCAGGTCTGAGGCATCCAAGTCAGCTGATCCTGCCCTATATATGAAATCTCCTTATGATCTTCACAAAGCCATCAGGGATGTCAAGAGACAACACCAACCTAAGCTAAAGTCCCAGTCTAACCACACAAGCACACATTTACTGTGGCAATGCTTACATTATATAATAGGCTATAAAGCCATGTTGGGTAGAATCACTGACAATAATGCATTCCTCCCTAATGAGATCAATGCATTCCATGCTGGCTTTGAACAGAAGATCAGTGAATTAATGTCAACTGCCCTGACAGCCTGAGGTGCGCCTGTCTTCACAGACTTCAGATCACCCTCCCTAACAGTGAACCCACGGAAAGCAACTGGTCCAGATGGAGTCCCCAGTTGTGCACTCAGATCCTGCACAGATCTGGTGGCAAGAGCATTTGCAGACATGGAGTTATAGAGTCATAGAGATGTACAGCATGGAAACAGACCCTTCGGTCCAACCCGTCCATGCCAACCAGATATCCCAACCCAATCTAGTCCTACCTGCCAGCACCCGGCCCATATCCCACCAAACCCTTTCTATTCATATACCCATCCAGATGCCTTTTAAATGTTGCAATTGCACCAACTTCCACCACTTCCTCTGGCAGCTCATTCCTACATGTACCACCCTCTGCGTGAAAATGTTGCCCCTTAGGTCTCTTTTATATCTTTCCCCTCTCACCTTATACCTCTAGTTCTTGACTCCCCAACCCCAGGGAAAAGGCTTTGTCTATTTATCCTATCCATGCCCCTTATAATTTTGTATACCTCTATTACATTATCCCTCAGCCTCCGATGCTCCAGGGAAAACAGTCCCAGCCTACTCAGCCTCTCCTTATAGCTCAAATCCTCATCTTTAATGTCTCCTTACTATGATGTGAGGTTCCCGCCTGCTTCAAGAAGAACACTATCATTCTGGTGCCAAAGAAAAATCAGGCAACATGCCTGAATGACTATAGCCCGGTGGCTCTGACATCCATCATTATGAAGTGCTTCAAGAGATTAGTAATAGTACATGTCAACTCCAGTCTCCCAGATTGCCTTGATCCACTACAATCCACCCATCGTCAAAATAGGTCCATGGCAGACACCATCTCCATGGCCCGACACCCAATCCCCAGACTCCTATTTATTAACATTTCTCCACCTTCAACACCATAATTTCAACTAAACTCATGTCCAAACTCCGAGATGTAGGATTCTGTTCCCCACTCTGCAACTGGATCCTCAACTTTTGGACCTGTAGGCCATGATCAGTGTGGATAGGTGACAACACCTTCTCCACAATAATCCTCAACAGCGGTGCCCTGTAGGGTGCATACTCAGCCCTTACTATACTCCCTATGTACTCACAACTGTGCCACCAAATTTAGCTCTAACTCTATTTTCAAGTTTGCTGATGACAGCAAAGCAGTGAGTCAGGTTTCAACTAACAACGAGACAGAGTAGTATGGTGTGAAGAGATAGACAGCTTAGTGGCATTGTGTAAAGACAACAATCTCTCCCTCAGTGTCAGTAAAATGAAGGAGCTGGTCACCACCCTCAGGAAGTGGAGTGGAGGACATGTCCCTCTCTGCATGCCCCTCAGCCCCCTTCACTGAGGTAGATGTGTTTGAGAGCTTCAAGTTCCTAAGACTAAATATCAACAATCTGTCCTGGCCCATCCATTTTGACACTACAGTCCCAAAAGCACAGCAACAGGTCTACTTCCTCAGAAGTCTAAGGAAATTTGGCATATCCGCAATGACTCTTACCAATTTTTATGGATGCACCATAGAAAACATGCCACCCAGATGCATCACTATGTGATAAAGCAACTGCTGTGCTCAAGACTGCAAGAAATTACAGAGCATACAATGAATGCAGCCCAGTCCATCACACAAACCAGCCTTGCTTCCATTGACTCCACCTACACTTCCTGCTGTCTTGGGAAAGCAGCCAACATAATCAGAGATCCCTCCAACCCCAGTTATACTCTCTTCCACCCTCTTCAATCAGGCAGAAGATATAAAAGTTTGAAAATATGTATCAACAGATTCAAGGACAGCTTCTCTCCCACTGTATTCAGACTTATGAACGGACATCTCATATATCAGAGTTGATCTTTCTCTGAACTTTCTCTGTAACTGTAGCACTATGTTTTGCATTCTGTTCTATCAGTCTGATGTACTTATGTGAGGTATGATTTGTCTGGTTAGCACACAAAACAATACTTTCCACTGTATCTCAGTATCTGTGACAATAATAAATCAAATCAAATCAAAATCAAGTTATTTATTCATTGTACTCCCTTTTTGGAACTAATATCCTTCCTGAGATGAGGTAATGAAAACTGCACACAGTACTCCAGGTATTCCAATCTAACCAAGCTTCTATACAGGTGAAGGTGAGAACTACAGATGCTGGAGATTAGAGTGGAGAGTATTCTTTTACCCGAAACACCGATTCTCCTGCTCTTTAGATGCTGCCTGACAATGCTGTGCTTTTCCAGCACCACACTCTCGACTCCAAGCTTCTCTACAATTGAAGCAAAGCTTCATGATTCAGAAATTGAATACAAAAGTAATAAAGTAATGCTATACAGAGCACATATTAAACCACAGATGGAGTACAGTGCACAGCATTGATCTTATTTGAGGAAGGGTGTGCATTCAAAGTAGTGCTCTATGATTCTATGACTCTATAAAGTTTACGAGATTAATAACTAGTAATGACAGCCTGTCCTATGATGAACAGGCGAGGCTTGTATCTGCTGGGGTTTAGAAGAGAAAGAGGTCACTTGATTGAAACATTTAGGATCAATAAGGAGTTAACCCTGACCAAATATTGCAGACTAAAGCTGATGGCAGCTGTCATCAAGGTACAGTGGAGAAATACCACAATCTAAGGTCCTTCTACTGAAGTTAAATTGGGGTCCATTCAGTTATCGGACTCTCCCAGTGTCTCAAATGCATATAAATGTAGTCTTGTTCAAGTAAGAGATACCCTTGGTTTGTTTGGATAGAGTTGAACTCCAATGTTTGTTTGTTTCTTTGATATGCTGGTGTACAGAACTGAACTGTGTTTAAAGGATATTTTCGAAATAAAATAAAGGATCCCGAAGGTCTTTTGCAGATGTGGAGAAGATGTTTCCATTTGTGGAAGAATCGAGAACTCGGTGTAAAACTCAAGGCTCGTCCATTTCGGACAGAGATAAGGGGATATTGTTCTCACACATGAATACAGACTTTGGAATTCCCTTCCTTAAAAGGGAGTCGAGTCTGTTAAAATTTTTGAGGGAAATCTAAATAGATTATTGAAGCAAGCATGTGAAAGTATGTCAGAAGCTGTCCACTGTGTGCTGTAATCAGACTGGCCACATCTCATTTTAAGGCAGTGCAGACTGGACGGACCAAGTGACCTCTTCCCATTTTAATTTGTATGTTTTTATGTTTGAAAATCCCTCACCGGAGGTTTCTCTCTACTTACCCTATAAATTCCTTTGAACGTCTGAAACACTTATAGACAAATTGCTTGTTGCAGAAAGTTGTTCTGATATGGAAGTTGAGTAACAGACAGGAACCTAAATAAGCGCGAGACAGAAAAGAATACAGAGATATATTGATGGGGTTAGATGAAGCAGGATAGGAGGAGACTTATGCAGACCACAAACAGCAGCAGGGATCAGTTGAGAAAACAGCCTTTGTGTTAAAAGGGTAGGGAACCCTAGTAACAGTATAATGCAAATCTACAGATCTGAAAGTTTAACACTGTTTTCCTCTCTCCCCAGACCTGCTGAGTATTCCAGCATTTATTTTTGCTTTAACACCAAGTAATGCCTTACTTTAATGTCTTGCATCAGTATTGGTCTTAAATATTTTCCTCTGTCAGATTTCACCCTGTGCCATTTCATCTCCCCATTATAGCTGGAACAGCAATCGCTCAAATCAGCCATCGTTTAATGGTAGCAATACACTTCAAAATTAGCTAAATCTGATGAAGTGAGACTGGAAGCAAAACATTAGCTCTGACTGCTGTCCACAGATTCTACCACACCTTCTGAATTGCTCCAGTAATGCATGGTGGGTCAGTGGTTAGCACTGCTGCCTCACAGCACCAGGGGTCTGGGTTTGATTCCCACCTCGGGTGACTATTTGTGTGGAGTTTGCACATTCTCCCTGTGTCTGTGGGTTTCCTCTCACAATCCAAGGATGTGCAGGTTAGGTGAATTAGGCAAGAGTGAGGACTGCAGATGCTGGAAACCAGAGTTTAGATTAGAGTGTTGCTGGAAAAGCACAGCAGATCAGGCAGCATCCGAGGAGCAGGAAAAGCGATGTTTCGGGCAAAAGCCCTTCATCAGGAATAGGTTAGGTGAATTGGCTATTCTAAATTGCCCAACGTTAGGTGCATTAGTCAGGTCTAAACCTAGAGGAATGGGTCTGGGTGGGTTATTCTTCAGAGAGTTGGTGTGGACTTGTTGGGCCGAGGGGCTTGTTTCCATACTGTAGGGAATGTAATCATTTCAGCATTTGCAATTCATTGTTTTATCAAAGTTAGCTTGTTGGGACATCCCCTCTATATGAAGCCTTTCTTATTACTGTCTGATTCCCGCAGAATATCCATCATATTGGATGGTTGCTCCTGTCTCTGTCTATGTTACCCTTGTATTCCCCAAGGAGGTACCCATTCACATTTCCTGTGGATCTCAGGAAGTGTTGGAGCAGTTGCAAGGGTTGAGCCACTAGTGTCCTGGCTAAGCACCTCTCCAGAGACCTCTGTCTTTTGAATATTGCATGAAATTCATTGGGATACTCAGCAGGATGGTCTTGGAAGAGTGATATCTAATCTGACCCAATCCCCCACCACATTGTATTGCATCTGACCAACATTCCTTTGCTCAGAAACAAAAACAGAAACTGCTGCAAAAGCTCAGCAGGTCCAGTGACCCTTCCGCAGAGTTCTGGAAGAAAAATGTTAACTCCAATTACTCTCCGCGGACTCTGCCACACTTGCTGAACTTCCCAAACATTTTCATTCTTGTTTCTGATTTCCAGCATCCGCAGTTCTTTCAGTTTCCCATTGCTTCGCCTCCACTGTGACATAATTTAATTCCTGAGAGGGGAAAGTTTTGATTTTTAAAACTCTAATCCTTATTTTCAAACCTCTTTATTCCTCCAGTCCACCTTTCTAATGCCCTCCAGCCACGAAACCCATTCCTCCAATTCTAGCCTCCTGTGCATCCCCAGTATTAATTCTCTGCCATTGGTGACTGCACTTTTCTCTGTCAAAACCCTCCCTGAATCTCCCTATTTCTCTTCCGCACTTTAAGAAGCCTCTATAAGAATAGTTTTTGACCTGGTTTTCAATCTGTCCTAAGTACTGCTGTGGCTCAGTGTGAAATTTTGCTTATAACCCTCATGTGTTAACAGCTTGGGACAATTTATTATGTTAAAAGTGCTATATAAATGTAAATTGTTGTTGTCTGTGCAAACAATAAGTCTTCAATTTCAGAAATGCAGAATATGGGTATGGGATATTCCACGCTTTAAGACTTTCTTATCATTCAATTAGATTATGATTGCAGTGTATCTTAACCACCTACTCATCTTGGATTTGTAGCAGCCCAATAGCTTACAACAACTATCTGCATTCATATAGTATCTTTAACATAATAAAACATCTCATGATGCTTCACAGGAGTATTATAAAACAAATTGTGGCACTAAGCCACAAAAGGAGATATGAGGGCAATAACTTGGTAGGTTTTAAGCTGTGTCTCAAAGGAGGAAAATGAGGTAAAGAGGTAGCGAATTTAAGGAGAGAATTCCCGTGCTGAGAGCTTGGATGGCCATCAGTGGTAGAATAAATAAAGCTGGTAATGCCGTAGAGACTGAGAAAGGGATGGGCAGATGTTTTGGGGAGTTATGGAGATGGAGATTGTAAAGTATGCGAGGGAGACAGGTGATGGAAGCAGTTGAAGATAGGGAAGAAAATTAGAGGGAACACTGCTAGGAAGGCATTTGGTTGTATCAATCACTAAACAATCTAAGAAGAAATTAGTTAAATTAGACCTACCCCCTAGCATTGATCTTGGCGTGGAAATAACTTTGACAAACTCAGTCCTATTAGCTCTGCTAAGTCCTCCTTACCAACATCTGGGGCTGGAGCCCAAATTGGGAGAACTGTCACATAATTATATTCAAGGAATTAAAATGCCTCAGTCAACATATCACCATCTCTGCAGAAGTGGCAGAACAGGGGCGTTGTTATGAGGGAGTTGTAGCTGGAGTCCTTAACATTGACTTCACACACCCAGAAGTCTCATGGCATTAGGTTAGTCATTGAATAAAGTGCGACGCTGGAAAAAGCAAGCAGGTCAAGCAGCATCTGAGGTGGAAGAAAGGGTTATGCCCGAAACGTCGACTTGTTTGTTCGTTAGATGCTGCCTCACCTGCTGTGCTTTTTCCAGCGCCACGCTTTATCAACTCTGCCATCTCCAGCATCTACAGTCTTCACTATCTCTTAGGCTAAACACTGACAAGGAAACTGTCTGGGGATTATTATGTACCACTCCCCAAGCCAGGGGAACAACCCTGATTCAATGAAGATTGCAGCTGGTCGCAAATAATTTGGATGTGAGTTTAAGAGATATAGTTAGTAAGTTTGCAGATGAGGTGTAGTGGACAGCGAAGAAGGTTACCTCAGATCACAACAGGATCTTGATCAGATGGGCCAATGGGCTGAAGAGTGGCAGATAACATTTAATTTAGATAAATGCGAGATGGTGCATTTTGGGAAAGCAAATCTTAGCAGGACTTATACACTTAATGGTAAGGTCCTAGGGAGTGTTGCTGAAGAGACCTTAGAGTGCAGGTTCATAGCTCCTTGAAAGTAGTGTCACAGGTAGATAGGATTGTAAAGAAGGAACTGATAATAAATGCTGGTCAGCCAACAACCATGTCCCATGAATGAAAAACAACATAAATAGAAGAATGTTAAGACCACAGCATTTAGAACAAGAACAAAGAACAGTACAGCATGGGAACAAGCCCTTTGCCCCACTAAGACTATGCTGTGACTGCACCAAGAATGCAGTCTAGACTGTTTGGGCTAACAAATGCAGAGTGATAAGTCGACAGAATTTGGCATCAATTAAGTCATGGACAATAGTTGCTGAATTTCATAACAATGGCTACCTCATATGTTGTTAGACATGGAAGAGAAGATGAAAGTGTGTATTGCAAAACAATTCTCAAATGTTCAGCTAATATCCCTTACCCAACTTTTGGTATTAGAAAACAAGAACAGTTATTCAGCAAACCCCACCCCCCACAGCCCGACATAGGCAGTGAGTAAAATCCAAGTTAACATTGATAAGGGAAAGTTTTGCAGTTGCTTCATCAGACTGGCTCCATCCTGTCCAAGGTCTCTCCTTCCCCAACAAAAACAACATTTGCAAATGCGCATGCTGGAACTCTGAAGTGATTACAGTGTGAAGTTCAAAGCACATGGAGACATGTGTGGGTTGGGTTTTACCCAGTACAAGTAGGCCAGTGTTGTGACTGCCTAGAGGCAAAATGCAATATGCTGATGACCCTTTTCACCTATGCATAAGGAGACCATTGAAAAGTTCCCTGCTGATGTCAAATTACTAAGACATTCTGGTCACAGTTGGATCAAACCACAATGAATCAACTCTCCTTGTGCTTTTTCCTATAGATGTAAGCTGCCCCATCAAGCGATTAGCTACTTAAATATTGCAAAGCTCATTGTTAATGTCTGTCTCCCAATACAGAGCCATTTTATCTTCCCCTTGTGTAAAACAATAGGACCCACTTCTGACTACAACTATTTCACAGTAGGTGGGTTACTGTGTGGAGTGGGCTATTGTATTTCAAAATGTAAGACAGCAGAGGAATTTACACTGATACACTGATGAATAAACATTAAAGGCGGCGGAAAAGATCCCATCAAACTGGCTCCGAGATGACAACATTCACTAAAAGGATGATCCTCATCCTTCTCCCATTCCCTCGTTTTTTATCAGTAAGACCAATAGCTAAGGTATAAGGTTGAAAGAGATGCAATAGTTTCCTGTCAAGGTTCATTCTGATCAGCTCCATGGCTTATGACTCTTCCCAGGAACACCCTGCCCCCGCTGCATTCCACCTCATAGCTCCCCAGAGTTGCACAGTTGATTTCTGCTTCCCTCCCAAAATCAACAAGCAGGATTGAGATACAACCATCCCTCCATTATCTGGCCAATTGACTCTCTCTCCACATCCATTCTCTGTCAGGATGGTCAGAATAATGGTCTCCACTTCTTCCTTGCAAAGACGCCACAACAGACTCCATCCACAACTATCCTCCTTTGCCTGTCTTAGGTCATTCTCATTTTGAGCAACTTCTCCTTTAATAAGGAATTCTGAAGCAGAGTCATAATGGACTTGAGATATTAACACTGTTTCTTGCTCCACAAATGCTGCCAGAGTTACTGAGTTGTTCCAGCACTTATCTGTTTTTATCCAGGTTAAATATCGACTGTAGATGGAGGACAATTTTGTAAAGGACACATTTGGTTTGCCTGAAATTCATTTGACTTCTCTGCAAAATATTATCAATGACTCGCTAGAATTTAGAAGAATGAGAGGGGATCTTATAAAAACATATCAAATTACAAAAGGGATAGATAAGATAGAGACAGGCAAGTTGTTTCTGCTTGTAGGTGAGACTGGGACGAGGGGACATGGCCTCAAGATTAGGGTGAGTAGATTTAGGACAGAGATGAGGAGGAACTGTTTTTCACAGAGAGTCGTGAATCAATGGAATTCTCTGCCCAAGGATGTAGTAGCGCAGCTTCATTAAATATATTCAAGACACAGTTGGATGGGTTTTTGAATGGTAGGGGAATTATTAAGGGTTACAGGGATAATGCGGGTAGGAGGAGCTGAGATGATGGATACATCAGCCATGGCTCAATGGGCCAAATGGCCTACTCCTGCTTCTATTACTATGAAACTATGAAACAGATGTTCATTTCTAAAAGGTTTTACTGAGCCAGTTTGGATATTACAGCGATCTGAAAGTTTCGCTGTCACTATTACAGGGAAATTTCCTAGGGTATCATGGTGGGATTTGAACACAGTTACTGATGATTACTACTCATGGAATCATAGAGATGTACAGCACCAAAGCAGACCCTTCAGTCAAACTCGTCCACATCAATTTGGGGCGGCACAGTGGCTCAGTGGTTAGCACTGCTGCCTCACAGCATCAGAGTCCCAGGCTCAATTCTAGCCTCGGGCAACTGTCTGTGTGGAGTTTGCACATTCTCCCCGTGTCTGCGTGAGTTTCCTCTGGGTGCTCTGTTTCCTCCCACAGTCCAAAGATGTGCAGGTCAGGTGAATTGGCCATGCTAAATTGCCCATATTGTTAGGTGCATTAGTCAGAGGGAACTGGGTCTGGGTGGGTTGCTCTTCGGAGGGTCGATGTGGACTGGTTGGGCCAAAGAGCCTGTTTCCACACTGTAGAGAATCTAATCTAATAATCCAAACCACATACCCTAAACTAATCTACTCCCACTTGACCCGCAATTCTCTAAACCTTCTTATTCATATACCCATTCAGATGCCTTTTAAATGCTGTAATTGTACCAGCAAGTCCTCTGGAAGCTCATTCTATGCATGCACCAGGCTTTGCATGAAAAGGTTGCCCCTTAGGTCTCTTAAATCTTTCCCCTCTCACCATAAGCCTATGCCTCTAGTTCTGGACTCCCATTGTCAATTTGCCCTGTCCTTAGCCAAGCCTAATAATTATTGAATTACCTGTTTAATAACATAATTATACCCCATCATGAGCTATTTTGTCCCCTCATGCCCCCACCTCCATGAATCTTGGGCTTGGCATGACAATTAACTCTTCCATTGCCTTCAGTCTCATGCTCACTTCTTTACTCAAGACTCTTTGTCCCACTCCATGTCCCCTCTCATCTGCCTCCAGTATTCTCTCTCCACCTCAGCCCCTGTCTCTGGTCCGTTATCCTCTCTTAGCCTTTCTATTGAAAACTTTGTAAAGGTAAAAACAGTGACTGCAGATCCTGGAAACCAGATTCTGGATTAGTGGTGCTGGAAGAGCACAGCAGTTCAGGCAAGCACAGCAGTTCAGGCAGCATCCGAGGAGCAGTAAAATCGACATTTTGGGCAAAAGCCCTTCCTAGATGGAGAGCTAACCAAACAGCATGCTTTGTCCCAGTTGGCATCGATATTCTTGAGTGTTGTTGGAGCAGCAATCATCCAGGGAAGTGGGAATGTTCATTCCTGTCTTGTGCCTTTCTAGAATTTGGGAGTTAGAAGCTGAGTTACTCAACACACAATTCCCAACTTCTGACCTGCTCTTGGATTTTACGTCGATTTTACTGCTCCTCGGATGCTGCCTGAACTGCTGTGCTCTTCCAGCACCACTGATCCAGGATATTGAAAACTTTGTGACATCCGTCTTCTTAATTTCATTGCTTCCTTTACCCTCTCTAATATGCCTCCCTCTGATCTAACTGCATTCTTATTCCCTCAAGTGTATCTCCAACTTTTGTATCAAAACTGCTACCAATAGGGAATGTAATTATTGTCTGTAAAACCAGCCTCTGCTTTCGAAAAGCCAAGGGAAAATTCTCTGAGATTGCTTCCCACCATCCCCTGGACTTTGGCCCTACCAGTTGCAGTTCCTGATGAAGGGCTTTTGCCCGAAACGTCGATTTTACTGCTCCTCGGATGCTGCCTGAACTGCTGTGCTCTTCCAGCACCACTAATCTAGAATCTGGTTTCCAGCATCTGCAGTCATTGTTGTTACCTGATAGAAAAGGTCATCAACACTGCTATCAACAACCTGCTGATTGATGCACAGTTTGGGTTGCATCAGGGTCACTCAGTTACTGACCACCTTTCAGCCTTGGTTCAAACAGGCATAAAAGAGCAGAATTCCAGAGGTGAGGTGAAGGTTACTGCTCTTGACATCAAGGTTATATTTGATCAAGTGCGGCATCAAGGAGCCCTAGAAAAACTGGAGTCAATGTGAACGTGGGGGAAAGCTTCCACTCATTGGAGTCATACGTGACAAAACGGAAGATAGTTGTTGTTGTTGGGGGTCAATCACCTCAGCTCCAGGCCATCTCTGCAGGAACAAAAACAGAAATTTCTGGAAAAGCTCAGCAGATCTCGCTGCATCTGTGAAGAGAAATCAGAGTTAATGTTTTGGGTCCGTTGACCCTTCCTCAGAACATCTCTTTCGGAATTCCTCACAGTTGTGTTAGGCCCAACCATCTTCAGCTGCTTCATCAATGATCTCCTGTCCATCATTATGGCAGAAGTGGGCATGTTCACTAATGACTACACATAACTAGATACAGAAGCAGTCCATATCCAAATGCAACAAGACCTGGTCAATATTGAACTGATAAGTGGAAAGTAGCATTCCACAAGACCATAAGATATAATGGAAGAATTGAAGGCATTCAACCCACCAAGCCTGCTCCACCTGGTATGGCTGGTATGTTTATCAAATCCATTCTCCTGATTTCTTCCAGTAACCCTTGGTTCCCTTAATATTAAAGAACTTACCTATTTCTGATAGATGTTCAGGCCAGGCAATGACTATATCCAACAGAGAGTTGAACCATTGCACTTGACATTTAATGGCATCACTGAATTCCTCACTATCAACATCCTGCGTTTTACTCAGTCATTGAATATTGTAGCTCCAAGAGCAGGTCAGAAGTTGGGAACTGTGTGGTGAGTAACTCAGCTTCTAACTCCCAAATTCTAGAAAGGCACAAGACAGGAATGAACATTTCCACTTCCCTGGATGATTGCTGCTCCAATAACACTCAAGAATATCGATGCCAACTGGGACAAAGCATGCTGTTTGGTTAGCTCTCCACCCACCACCATAAACGTTCTCTTCTTCCACCACTGAAACAATGTGTACCATACACAAGATGCATTGCACCAACTTACCAAGGAGAAAGTGAGGTCTGCAGATGCTGGAGATCAAAGTTGAAACTTTATTGCTGGAACAGCACAGCAGGTCAGGCAGCATCCAGGGAACAGGAGATTCGATGTTTCGGGCACAGGCCCTTCTTCTCCTGAAGAAGGGCCTGTGCCCGAAACGTCGAATCTCCTGTTCCCTGGATGCTCCCTGACCTGCTGTGCTGTTCCAGCAATAAAGTTCCAACTTACCAAAGCTTCTTTGGCAGCATCTTCAACAATTGTACAATCTAGAAGGATAAATAAATGCATCAGAGTACCACCACTTGTAAGTTTCCATTCAAACAACACACCATCCCATGTTTAGGGATGGTGGATAGGTTAGAGGGGTCAAGTGGCCTAGTCTAGCTGATCATTTGTATGTTTGTATATCTCCCAGTGTTGGAAAATATCCAAGAAACACATAATCTCTGTAACTTTTCAACCCAAGGGCAATGTTCACACATCTCCCCAAATATAGACAATATCCATACATCTCCCCATTAACATTCAGGTATCAGATAATATCTCAATATTTCTCCACATCAGGCAATCATACATTTCCCCATGACAGATTGTGTTCACATATAATTAGGCAATTCTCAAGCGTCCCAAACTGATTGGCAGTAATCTCCTATTTCTCATCATCAGCAATGTCCATGTTTCCCCCTGTCTCATTATTTCACTGTCACTGAAAGGTAAGTTATGAAGAGAATATAAGAAGGCTACAAAGGTGGGTCCAAAGCAGGTGTGGGCAAAGTGGGTAGAGGAGGGGTGGTAGCTCAGGTGTCATTGGTGAGCTGGCTGAGGGCTCTTTTTGAGTTATATCTTTTATCCTTTTATTCTTAAATTATACAAAGTTGTGCCAGATTGTGGCAACCAGTGAAGCTTTTCATTTTTTTTGACCATATTGTTCACTGCAAAATGCAAGTGATAATAAATAAATAAATAATTCATGGTTACGCTTCAATGCACAGAATGTTGATGAGACCACATTTGGAGCACTGTGTGATGGATCTCCTAATTTAAGGAAGGTGTAAATCAGTAAGTCATAGAAAAAGCTTATTTGACTAATACCATGAAATACCACGTTGTCTTATGAGGAAAGTTTGAACAGGCTAAGCTAGTATCTGCTGACGTTTAGACCAGAAAGAGGTGATTCGATTTGAAACATAAGATCATGAGGTTTCTAACAGGGTCAATGTGGAAAGGATGCTTCCTCTTGTGGTAGAATCTAGAATTAGGTGTCACTGGATACCCTGGTTAAGATAGAGATGAGGATATATTTTCCTTTCAGAAGATTTCAAATGTTTCTCCAACGGGTGGCTGAAGCAGAGTCTCTGAATATTTTTTTAAGGTGGAGGCAGATAGAATCTTGATAAGCAAGGTGGTGAAATGTTATTGTGGCTGAGCATGAATCAGACCAGCCCATAATTTTATTGAATGGTGGATAGGTTAAAGGGGTCAAGTGGCCTAGTCTAGCTGATCATTTGTATGTTTGTATGTCTCCCTGTGTTGGAAAATATCCAAGAAACACATAATCCCTGTAACTTTTCAATTCAAGGGCAATGTTCACACATCTCCCCAAATATAGACAATATCCATGCATCTCCCCATTAACATTCAGGTATCAGATAATATTTCAATATTTCTCCACATCAGGCAAACATACATTTCTACATAAGATACTTTTTCTAGCATCTAAACATCTCTCTAGGCACCAGACACAACATCAACAACCTCATACTGTCAATCCTCCATATCAACATCTAGGGTCAGTGCCAATACTGGGAGAAATACCATACAGATTCGTCAAGCAATAGCCTGATATAATCATACTCCACAGAATCATACCTTCCTGACAATACAACCACCATCCTGCGGTATGTCCTGTCCCACCAGCAGGACAAATCCAGCAGAGGTGGCAGAACACTGCTGGATTTATTCTGGAGGAAGATACCCCCCAGATGTCTCATGGCATTAAGGTGTTCTCATACCTTATATTTAGGCAATTCTCAAGCGTCCCACACCGTTTGGCAGTAACCTCCTATTTCTCATCATCAGCAATGTCCCCTTGCAATTCTACATGTTGCCATGCGACAGGCAACACTCAGATGTCACTCAGTGATTGAACCATTGATTTCTTGCTAATTAAGGGAGATTCACATTTCTTCCATCACTGTCCTGGTACACTACAGTCTTTAACAAGATTTCCCTGCAGCACTCCTGCTGTTAAGGCTCACTGCAGTGTTTAAACCAAACAAAACTACGCCAGAGTTAATCTAAACTCTGATTAACTGCTTTTGATTGCTTTTTAAGAGATCTACTAATCACAACATTCACTCTCTAATTCCATCAAAACATTCTATAGATCACATTGCTGAGCTGTTGGCCCAGTAAGTGTCCATCAAACAAAAACACTAAAACTCATACAGATCAACTACACGTTCACTTTATATGAGACTAATGTGGTCCAGATTGTTACTGCATTTAGCAAGTAACAATGTATGTTCATCCAGTGTGTTTAATAGAAAAGATCCAAACAACTTTGGAAGCCTATAAGGAGATTACTAAAATCATCATTACAATGAATTTCAAGGAATGAAGCAAATCACCAAAGTTAAAAAGCTTAGGGAGGAGGCTTCACAGAGAGGGGTCACTGAGGCTGACATGAATTGGGGATCTGAGAGGGGTGTGTGGGTAATGACCATCAAAAGTATTTGGACTGAACGGCCTCAAATTGCAGATGTACACAAAGACCTTCGGATTGCAAGTGTGTTACATTGTAGTTTAGGGTTGTGTCCAACCATTGTCAGAAGATTGTGTCCGACTGTAGGTCAAGGGTATCAGATCTCCGAATGTGAGTGTGTCAGTGATTAGGGGAAATGTTAGATCAAGAGTTAGTTGCAGTATCAGTTTGCAGGTTGGTGTGGTGTCAGATCATGAGTTCAGAGTGGCTTTGTGTCACAATGGCCTTGGATTGTGGCTATTGGATTATCTACCTGGGTGTTTCAAATTTGGACAGCGTGGTGGCTCAGTGGTTAGAGTTAGCATATTCTCCCTGTGCCTGTATGGGATCCTGCTGCGTGCTCTAGTTTCCTCCCATAGTGCAAAGATGTGCAAGTAGATGCTAAATTGCATCATAGGGTCCAGGAATATGCAGGCTAGGTGGATTAAACACAGCAATTTTGGGGTAGGGTGGGGAGATGTGTTTGTATGGGATACTCTTCGGAAGATTGGTGCAGACTCAAAGGGTTGGATGGCCTCTTTCTGCATTGTAGGAATTCTATGATCCTAAATCTTAGGGAAATGTGGCTTCAGGTTGTTGACTGAAAGCTTGAGATCAAGGGGCAGGATGCTCATGACGGGATTAGAAGCTATTTAGTTTGAGTGAAAAAAGGCCTTAAACACATGACATTTTGGCAATGTGCACAGATCCAGCCAACAGCAAGCAATCATAGCAGGTGTTGGGAAGGCACTTAACCAGCATAATCCAGTCATTCTGGTCACCCTTTCAGATAAAGGGTAACACCTGACAAAGGAATGTATGCAATGTAGCATTTATTGGTCCCTTTCCATCAGTGGATCACAAGAGGAAAAGTAGCCAACTCATTGTTGACAAAAGAAGGCAGTATTAGATTCAAAGAGGAGTCATCTAAAGAAACAGAAAATATAGACTATTTGAGGATTGGGAACACTTTAGAATTCTTCAAAGAAGGACTAAGAGGTTGATTAAAAATGGAAGTATGGAGAATGAGAATAAACTTGCAAGGCATATGAAAGTGGACTGTGAAAGCTTACATAGAAACATAGAACAACACAGTGCAGAACACGCCCTTCAGCCCTCAATGTTGCACCAAACTGAAATAATCTAAACCCATTCCCCTACACTATCCCATCATCATCCATGTGTTTAAATCTCCGTAATGTGGTTGAGTTAACTATATTAGCAGACAGGTCATTCCATGCCCTTACCACTCTCTGAGTAAAGAACCTGCCTCTGACATCTGTCTTAAATCTATCACCCCTCAATTTGTAGCGATACCTCTCATACAAGCTGACGTCATCATCCTAGGAAAAAGACTTTCACTGCCTACCCTATCTAATCCCCTGATCACCTTATATGTCTCTATTAAATCCCCTCTTAGCCTTCTTCTTTCCAATGAAAACAGATCCAAGTCTCTCAGCCTCTCCTCATAAGACCTTCCCTCCAGACCAGGCAACACCCTGGTAAATCTCCTCTGCACCTTTTCCAATGCTTCCACATCATTCCCGTAATAGGGGGACCAGAACTGTACACAATATTCCAAGTGTGGCCGCACTAGCATTTTGTACAGTTGCAGCATGACATTCTGGCTCCAGAACTCAATCCCTCTACCAATAAAACCTAACACACCTAGTGCCTTTTTAACAGCAATATCAACTTGGGTTGAAAATGTGTTGCTGGAAAAGCGCAGCAGGTCAGGCAGCATCCAAGGAGCAGGAGAATCGACGTTTCGGGCATGAGTTCTTCTTCAGGAATGTTCTGATCTCCAGCATCTGCAGTCCTCACTTTCTCCTATCAACTTGGGTGGCAACTTTCAGGGATCTATGTACATTGACACCAAGATCCTTCTGCACATCCACACCATCAAGAATCTTTCCATTGACCCAATATTCTGCCTTCCTGTTATTCTTCCCAAAGTGAATCACCTCGCATTTATCTGCATTGAACTCTACTTGCCACCTTTCAGCCCAAGTCCCCCTGCTACCTGCAGCATTCTTCCACTGACTTTAGTGTCATCTGCAAACTTACTAACCCATTTACCTATGTCTGCGTCTAAGTCATTTATAAAAATGACAAACAGCAGTGGTCCCAAAACAGATCCTTGTGGCACACCACTAGTAACCGGACTCCAGGCTGAATATTTTCCATTCATCACCACTTGCTGCCTTCTTACAGAAAGCCAGTTTCTAATCCAAATTGCTAAATCACCCTCAATCTCACGTCACTGCATTTTCTCCAACAGCCTACTTTGTGGAACCTTATCAAAATCCATATTGAAGTCCATGTGCACCATGTCAACTGCCCTACCCTCATCCACATGCTTGGTTACCTTCTCAAAAAACTCAATGAGGTTTGTGAGACATGACCTGCCCTTGACGAAACCAAGTTGCTGATCTGCAATCAAATTGTTGCTTGCTAGATGATTGTAAATCATATCTCTTAGAATCCTTTCCAAAACTTTTTCTACAACAGACATAAGGCTCACTGGTCTATAATTACCTGGGTCAACTGTACTGCCCCTCTTGAACAAGGGCACAACATTTGCAATCCTCCAGTCCTCTGTTACTAAACCTGTAGACAATGATGACTCAAAGATCAGAGCCAAAGGCTCCAACACCTCCTCCCTAGCTTCCCAGAGAATCCTCGGATAAAGCCCATCTGGCCCAGGGCATCTGTCTACTTTCAGTCTTTCTAGAATTGGTAACACCTCTTCCTTCCGAACCTCGATCCTTTCTAGTCTAATATCTCATATCTCATTCTTCTGCTCTACAATATTCTCCTTTTCCTGAGTGAAAACCAATGAGAACCCCACCCCTCCAACCATAACAAGGACAGAACCCCCCGGTGCTCACTTTCCACCCTACCAACCTTCGCATAAACCAAATCATCCGCCGACATTTCCGCCACGTCCAAACGGACCACACCACCAGGGATATATTTCCCTCCCCACCCCTTTCCGCCTTCTGCAAAGAACATTCCCTCCGTGACTACCTGGTCAGGTCCATGCCCCCAACAACCCACCCTCCCATCCTGGCACTTCCCCTGCCACCGCAGGAATTGCAAAACCTGCGCCCACACCTCCTCACACACCTCCATCCAAGGCCCTAAAGGAGCCTTCCACATCCATCAAAGTTTTACCTGCACATCCACCAATATCATTTATTGTATCTGTTGCTCCCGATGCAGTGTCCTCTACATTGGGGAGACTGGACGCCTCCTAGCAGAGCGCTTTAGGGAACATCTCCAGGACACCCGCACCAATCAACCACACCGCCCTGTGGCCCAGCATTTCAACTAACTCCCCACTCTGCCGAGGACATGGAGGTCCTGGGCCTCCTTCACCGCCGCTCCCTCACCACTCGACGCCTGGAGGAAGAACGCCTCACCTCCCGCCTCAGAACACTTCAACCCCAGGGCATCAATGTGGATTTCACCAGTTTCCTCATTTCCCCTTCCCCCACCTCACCCT